>NW_015388421.1:172621-179941 GCF_001527695.2 Protobothrops mucrosquamatus
TCTATCTATCTATCTATCTATCTATCTATCTATCTATCTATCTATCTCAGGGTGAGTCTATTCCATAAGGTAGGCAAATCTATGGAAAAGCCTCCCTCTTCCTAGGTCCATCAGATGTCAATGTTTAATAGAAGGAACCAGGAACTTACCTGAAATAGGGTCATTGGTGAGCTACAGTATGTGCAGGTACAACAAGAGCAAAGAAGAGGGTCTTTTTCACGACAAGGTAAGACCTAAAAAAAAAACCTCTTACCTGTTATCTGTCAGATTTGTTCTTTGCCTTTCTCCAGCAAATCTGCAATATTTGCAACCAAATATTTCTTACTGTATAATTGATGACCGACACGTCACTTTGTAAGATATCATCTGGCCCACAGCAAATAGCTTCAACTCAGTAATGTTTGAGGGATTCTAGTATGAACTGATTGTTTCAGATCCTGCTGTACATTTCTATGGACAACATACAGTAAGTCTATAGTTTGAACCTAGCCCTTCCAAAATACTGAACTGTAATTTTTCCCATCCATTGTCTTGAAAACTTGTTTTCATACTTGAGATCACTGCCTTGCTTCACGAAACCCCCTTGCACTTCAGCTGAGTGACAGATGGTCTAATATTCTCCTGTAGAATTCTCTGAAACAAAGGAGCATGAATGCTAACTTTAGAAATGGCAAGTCAGCCAAGTGCCTCTGGGCAAACTTCAAAGTATCAAAGTTCTTTTCAATGAACAATTGTTTCCACCTTGCCATTCTCTTGTGAATTTTTACCCAGTACTCCAAGGATGAAGTGATAAAGGTTAACTTTTACCAAGGTGAGAGGGCTAGGGATGTTGCACTGAGGAGTTTGTTTGTTAGGTTGTTTGTTTGTTCTTTGTGGAATTGCTGAGTAATTTTATATTGTGATCTGGAAAGGATTTTCACAAGATTCTAAAATTTATTGGAAGGTTCACTACCGTCCCAAGTCTCCACTTCAAGATTATGTTTTTAACTAGGGATTGGTGGAGCCCCAGACTGTACAAATGGTTCTGCAACCTTTTACAGATTGATAGGTATCGATGGCTGTTTTAATGAAAACCTTTATACATTTCTTGGGGACAGGGGCTTGTAATTCCTTTAGAATCAATGTGGTAAGAACTTCACTATGAGAAAAATCAGTCTGGGGAATTTATATAGGACTGATTGTTTAATGAAGTATTCATACAACTGCTCCTAGTTAACCATTTAGTTGAATTAAATAAAATAACACTTTTCACATAGTGCAGCACTTGCTAAATGACTTGGTTTAAGTAAATGAAACAAAAGCACCATGCTTTGGTGTTATTTGTTCACACAAACTCCCTTTATATATCAGGTGGACCCATATAAAAATCTGAGAAGATTTAATGGCAGATTTAACGCAAATTTTTAGAAAATCTGAAAGGAGGCAAATTTTCAGTGAATTTTAATCTAATAACTAGGATGCATTTATTTATTTTGCTCCATTGGCATCACTTTATACTCCCTTTATATTTTTTTTCCCTTCAGAGCATTTTCCTGCAAATGCAGGCTCCACTATTTTTGGATTAATTGTGTGTTGATCCATTGATTGTGATAGGAATTAACCAACCTGCTTGTCGCACAAGTTTGACTTGGGTGATGAAAGTGAGTGATTGGCCATATTGTCAACGTATCAATATATTATAAGTAATATGTGTCACTTTTCAACATTTCAATGTATATTGATTTATTATACAAATAATGATCAACACTTATATTTCTCAGTTTCCTTTTTCTTTCCATTTTGATTCTTCTTACTGAGCCAGTCCAACCTAAATTGGTTTCTAAGTCTCAGATGCTGCACAATAATCAATGGTAGTTTTAATGCAAAGTAGTCCACCACACATGGATGAGAAATGCTATAAAAAGGTATTCAACATGATGATAATGAGAAAGGAGAAGAGGAAGCTAGCTGAATCAAAGTTGAGACTAATTTTGTCTCATTATATAGCATCAAATGTAAATTGCTCTGCAATGCATTGCATCCATTTAAACTGGGTTGGTCATTTGGAAATCAGACCATTACACATTTTCTGAATAATTTTTTTTCTCCTTCCTAGAAATATTATTTTGCAGTCACTTTAGTTTTTTTTTCCTTCCCAGAATTGAATGGCATAACTTAGTAGGACATTTGAAAGGTCAGCCATTCTGAGTGAATAAGATGAAGTTCTTCAGTCTTTTGAATATTTCCCTCTGTGAGACCAAAGAGAGATTGTACATTTTGTTTTCATTTCCATTTGAAAAACTGACAAAAAGAAGTTTTCTCATGTTCTGTACATGGAGCCATTGGCCAAGAACAAAAAGAATTTGGGCTATATATCTAATGCATTATAAGTTACTAGGATTTAGTGTCTCCATCAGCATTTAGTCTGAGCCAAGTATGCACTTATTAACTTGGCATATTAAGAAGCAAAAGAGGACATTTAATTATGGTCCGTCTGTTCAGTCATCTGACTTTGGATTATCCACTAGTTTTCATCCAGTGGATGGAAACTAATCAAGGAGAGAACAACCTAGCATTTCCCAACAGTAAGAATAATTAATCAGTAGAACAACTTGCCTCCAGAAGTTGTGGATGCTCCAACAATGGAGGTTTTTAAGAAGAGACTGGACAACCATTTATCTGAAATGATACAGAATCTCCTGCTTGAGCAGATAGTTGGACTAGAAGACCTGCAAGGTCCCTTCCAACTCTGTTATTCTGATATATAAACTTACTTTGTAGTTTATGATTTACTTCAGAAATCTCCCTACATGTCCCATGGGGGGTGAGGAAGAAAAGGGCTAGTTTTGCTTTGTAGTAACATTCCCTGAAACAACAGTTCCAAGGAGACTTGTTCGTTTTAGATGAGCCATTAAATATTTTTATTCATGGAGCATCACTTTACACTATCATTTTTTAAAATGCAATTAAAACTATTATTGCTTTAAGGTGACAAATGTTATTAATTCATTTATATGGTACTGTTTTGAAGTTTGTAAATTATATGCACATTTGTTTTTAGATTGATAAATGATTCATAAATACTATTACAGATACTACATACCTATGTAATATATGTATAACTGTACATTTTGTTGTTGTTGCGAAGTCGTGTCTGACCCATCGTGACCTCATGGACAACGTTCCTCCAGGCCTTCCTGTCTTGTACATACAGTATGGCAACTATATCAGGAAATTTGTAGTTGGGCTCAATTATTATTATTATTAATAATAATAATAATAATAATAATAATAATAATAATAATAATAATAATAATAATAATAATAATAATAATAATAATAATAATAATAAAGTTGGAAGGGACCTTGGAGGTCATTGAGTCCAACCCTCTGCTCAGGCAGGAAAGCCTACACCATTTTGGACAGATGGCTGTCCAGTCTCTTCTTAAAAACTTCCAGTGTTGGTGCATTCACTGCTTCTGGAGGCAGGTTGTTCCATTGGTTAATTGTTCTAACTGTCAGGAAGTTTCTCCTTAGTTCTAGGTTGCTTCTCTCCTTGATCAGTTTCCATCCATTGCTTCTCGTCCTGCCTTCAGGCATCTTGGAGAATAGCTTGACTCCCTCTTCTTTGTGGCAGCCCCTGAGATATTGGAACACTGCTATCATGTCCCCCCTCGTCCTTCTCTTCATTAAACTAGACATACCCAATTCCAGCAACCTTTCCTCATATGTTCCTCATTTATGGAATGATCAATTACAGAGACCATAAAGTTGTGTGAAATAGTTAACCGGAATAAATCAATTTCTAAAACATATTGCCTTTAACATTCAGGTTACTCTTTTTCTCTCTTTTGCATAAAATAAAGGAACTACACACCTTAGGGTCACCCCAGAGATTTTATTGCTATAGTTATTAGATTCATAAGTTCCAACAAGTTCGTAAGTTTCACAACAAGGAATGATTCCTTTTGAATATGAGAAACTGTATAAGTAACTGGTTTTGTATTGCATGTAAAAACCATTTTGGAACATATTTTACTGTTCTTTTATTTTTCCCCTTTTTTTATCCATGGTCATTATGGGGGATGAACTCTTATCTTAATACCTGGTCAATATTTAAAAGCATTTGTTTCTGAAGTACAAAGGTGTTCCTCACTACTTCCTATTATTTTTGCCTTTGAAGCTCCAGTGGCTGACTGAACAGAAAATTTCTACCAACTGCACCAGATGAGCAATAAAAAGATCTGAAAGTCTTTGTATTTTATGCCAATGGAGATTCTTTTCATTGCTCAGTTTAGTATGCAGCTTGAGTTCAGAATTGCTGTAGTTTGTTTTGAGCTGAATTTATCTTCCTACAAATAACAAAAGAAAATACCTGTCAAAGAATGCATATAATTTCTCATAATATAATAGTTCAGGAAATGATCCAGAATGTATATAACAATGTAAATGCCTCTGATCTCAACTGAGAACATTTGCATTAAGGAAAGTCCTCCTGAACAGATTGATAGAGTGGTAATGTCTATAATTCTTCAGTATCAGAGATTTTCCAATTTTAATTATGCTATCTTGTCACCAACTTAGAAGTAAGTTGTATTTTGATAAATATCAACTAATGGTTTCTAATAATAACTACAAACATAAAATGTGTTTTATTTCAAATAGGACAAAACAGACTTGTTTGGAACTTTCCAATGAAAGACATAAATCAAATAATATCAATTTTTCCACTTCCTCAACTATTTGCAACAACTTGAGTGTTTCGTCATTAAAAGCAATGGAAATTTGTTGCTTCAGTTTTTCATAAAGCAGGTGGAATGCTCATCTCCGTTGACTTCTACCTATAACTCAGACTAGAGAAGAGTTGATCAAGGGAGTGATTAAATAAAAGAAGCTTCAAAAGTCAGGGACTGGGACAGGGACAGGGAGACAGGGAGACAGAGAGACAGAGACAGAAACAGATGGATAGAGAAAGACAGAGAGAGATGGAGAGAGACAGAAACAGAGACAAAGAGAGACAGGGACAAGAATGGAGACCGAAAAAGAGACACAGAAATAAAGGTATACAGTTTAGGGACATTTTTTCCCAGCCTGCCTATATAAAAGGCCACAAGTGGCTAGCACAGAACAACACTCCACACAATTGACAACTCATGAATAAAAACAGTGACAAGCATATACCTATCCAGCTATTAACTGAGGGTTATGCATATTTCTGTAATTTTTAGTCTGCTAGCAAAGCTTCCTAAAGTAAAAAAAAAAACATAAAAAGTTTTTCTACAGCACTATTTGTCATCCTCAGTCACTTTAAAGTGTGCAGACTTTAATTCCAACAGTTCCCCCAGCCAGCATGGTGCTGGAGAAATTCTAGAAAGCTTAGAGATATGTCTTCCATGCTAGATTTTTTGAAAGAAGTCAGATGTCTTCTAATCATATTTTCTCTGAAGGATTTATTTTAGTTGAGTTAATTAATAGCAAAGCAGAAGGTCCAATATCCCATGTTTCATCAACTGTGACCTTGTTTTTATTATTTATAACTTTATGTGAAAACCACTTTACATTTAAGTAATTAAAGGAGTCACCAATGGCTAGGTGAGTTGGAGAGAAACAAACTCATTGTTGACATGTTCTCATCAGGGAAATTGGCCAGTGGTTGTTCCACCTAAAATTTGCCACAGGATGCCTGGAAAAGAAAATATTGAAATTGAATTTTTGCCACTGTTTTTGCATATTTCTACATATACGCTATCAGCAGTGATGTTTTATTTCTGAGTAGCCAAAGAATGATTTATCAGAAATGGCATTAGAACACAATCTGAACATTTTTCTCTCCAAGGCTTTAAGCTATTAATTCATTTTCCTGTATTATTTAATTTGCGCTCAGTTCCAGTATTATGGAAGAAGTGATTTGCATTCATGTGAAGAACTTATGAATTGACAATGTTCTTAGACAGAATGAGGGCTTTTCAGATAGATGAAAACTCTAAATATAAACACTGCATTATTATTATTATTTTAATTAGAGAATTACAGAAGAAAACCAAGGGAAAAAACTACCATACTGCCAATTTTTTTCCTACTGTCATGACAGTTGCTTCTATACAGGTGCTAAATGGCTGCCAAAATATTGAGAGGAACAGATGTTAAACCTGGCATCCTCTACTAGTAAGCACAGAACTTCTAGATAAACTTTACTCCCACCTGGGTTGGCTATGCTTAATAAGCACATCATGAAGTCAGGGATGTGTGACTTTTCCAAATTAAACTTTTTTTCATCCATGTCTCAAATTCATCACTATACATCTTTTTCTGCTTTTGGAATATTAACAGGACAAGATTAATGGGAGGATGAGCTCACTTCTGAGTGACTTCACAATTGGCAAGTACATTACTATGTCATTATTTCTTGAGGAATAACTACAATATTTTCTTCTGATCCAAGTTCTTTCTGCTACTTACTTTTTCCTCTTTCTTGGATTGTGATAGCTTCCTTGCTAATTCTTTGTTGACATAGCTGCTGGCTTTTCACCTCCTTCTTAATTTTTTTTGAAATTGCTTTTAATAGATTTCTTGATGTTCAGTGGGACATGGCATTTGTAAAACTCTTTGAAATTACTCAGAGATGGGACTTCCAGTTTGCTATCGTGGCTGCCGTGGCCGCTGGAAGGCGAGCTCTGTCTTCCGTGTTCGATTTTGTTCCGCTGGAGGACCCTGAAAAGGGTCGAAAGTCACCCTGTAGAGGCAACGAGCAGGAGGGCAGGTGACTTTCGGCCCCTTTGGAAGGGCTAGCCCTTCCCCAAAAAATGACAGCCAAATGGTCTCTCTTATTTCAAATAATATATATAATAATAGAGGGAGATCTATTTGATGATTTAAAGGCGCTGACATGGAAGGCTAGTTGGTAAAGGAAGAAAGCCAGAATAAGGCTGAAGAAAATTGGGGTTTTGATTTATTAGAGGGGATTTCATATTACTAATTAGAGGGTTAAAGGGAGAAGTTGAGATAAGGGGAATTTTGGTCATTAAATTTAAAATATTAAGGAAATTAGTTGAAAATAAGGATTCTATTTGTTTGATATTTAAAAATTAGACCCAAAAGGGAAAAATATGAATATGTTTGATTTATTGACTAACCCAGACAATATATATAATGGTTTTGATTTATTAAAGGGGATACTGTATTATTAATTAGATTATTTAATATGGTGGGAAATAGATAACTTTTAGGAAATAGAACATGACTATACTCAAATAGATAAGATGTGTATTTTAAATATTAGATTCTGTTATTATTATTATTATTATTATTATTATTATTATTATTATTATTATTATTATTATT
>NW_015388421.1:182812-196546 GCF_001527695.2 Protobothrops mucrosquamatus
GCCGCCGAGGCCGCCGTCACCGACGCCGGGCCGCCGAGCTCGCCGAAACCGCCGAGACCGCCGAAAGTCTAAAGGCCCAAAGGCAAACGGCTACCCGGCCGCGCTCTCGTCCTCTCGCACTCCCGGGGAACTCACCGGGGAGGTCGACCTGGGGACTGGGCTCTTCCGGCTCCTCAAGGGGTCTCCGGCTCTTCGGGGGGTCCTCCGACTCCTCGCGGGTCTCCTCGCGGGTCTCCAAAAACCCCCCCCGCATCATTTCGGCTCCCCTACGGCGGAGCCACACAACCAGCGTCCGCCATCTTTCGAGCATGAATTGAGATAAGGGAAACTTTGGTTACCTAAAGCCTGGAAATTATAAATATCAAATGTTAAATTTGAATGTTGATGGAAAATTAAAAATTGGGAAAAAAACAATAACAGGACATTGATTGTCTATAAAGATTGAATGTAAAAGTAATTAAGATATGTATAAGCTAAAAATTTATTGATAAATGTAATAATGATGTTTTTACTTAGTTGATATAATAAGAACTGTATTAGCTTAAATAAGAGATAGTATATATTAAGGGAAAAAGAGAGGAAATATTTGATATTGTAACCTGAGATTTGTACTAAAGATTTTTGTATGTTATTGAACTATTGATTAACCCAGCCACCACGTTGCTTTTTAAATACCTAAATGTAAAATTAGAAAATTAATAGAATATTATTTTTTTTAAAAAGAAATTACTCAGAGATGGGAGAGCCTGATTTATTTGCTATTATTATCTGTTCCCAACAATGTGGGAACAGTCACAGCTGCCAGTTTTAAATGGTATTGACCTTCATACTCACTGAGTTCTTCCCAAGAACCAAGGATGTTGTAATGTATCAGCATACTATGTATGTGGATCCAAGTAGTGTGGCCTTGTGCAATTGACAAATGAAGATTTTGTTAATGTGCATATTTTCTAAGTACTACCCAAGACTTTTTGATATGGCACTCAATGTGCTGACAGCCACTGGGACCACCATGGCAGGTTTATGCCATAATCTTTCAATTTCAATTTTCAGATCTTTGCACTTTGTGATATTCTCCAGCTCTTTGCATTCTACTATACTATTATGGTTCACTGCACAGCCAGCCAGATGCTTAGACTGGATTATTATTAATAGTCACTCAATTCCAAAAAGATTCTAGGCAGCTTATTATATATCCAATATGCATGCTTTAATAAACACAATTAAAATAACATGATTCTCCAGGCTAACATAGCATTCTCCACATTCAGAAAAAATAAAAAGTCAGTTTCCACAGATACCCTAACTCCAGGCCTGGAGTGTAACTACTTTGCCCAAATATGCTAGATAGAGAGAAAGAACTGGAGATAGGCCTCATATATGCAATAGTGGCGAATATCTGTAACTCGTGTGTAGGATGAGGGTGATGTTTCATTCTCTGAGCTTGTGAGTTGGTTTCATTACCAGGATAGTTAGCATCTTCAGCAAAGTTTAAGGAATGTCAGTGTCAGTGTTCTTCTGTTTACAAGGGCTTCAGGTCTGGGTGTGTCAAGTGAGGGTCTGTGATTGGTCTTGTAATGGGTCAGTTGTGAGTCATCACTGAGTCTTGTGATGGATCTTGTGATGGGGAGGTTATATCAGGTCAGGGTCATTAGGAGGTGAACTGCTGGTGGGGGGAGGGGGCTTGCATGGGTTGGTTGACGGTTGGTGCTGTCTCTGGTTGGCTGTGTGGTTAATTTGGATTCTGAGGGATTCATAGGCTGGTTGTAGGTCAATGTGTCTATTGATGGAATTGCTTGTGGAGTGCCAGGCTTCGATGAACTCATGAGCGTGGTGGGTGGTAGTGTGGCCAATGATTTTTGTGTTGCTCCAATCAAACTGAAGTCAGTGTGGGTAGAGATTAAGAATTTGAGATTGTGGTGTTTAACTGCCAGCCTGTGTTATATGCCTCATATAGCCAGGTTCTATATCATGAAGAACTCCTTTGTCTTATACTGCTTGCTGAATGGGAGGTATTTTTTTTCCTCTGATGACATATCTTAGGACATATGTCTCACTCACAAACAACCATTACTTGAACAGTGAACATAAATAACATTATCTACTTGTCAATTAAATTATGAAGCAGTCTTAAGATTAGAGAAAACTTCAAAAACTGGGGGGGGGGGTGTGTGGACTGGGACTGTAGATCAAGCAGCTCCCATGAGAAATGTGAAGTTCTAGCTGGCTTTCTATCTGTTTGTAATCCTGCAAAGAAATATTGTCTGGCATCAGCAGTTAAATCTATGAACCTCTTTGTCAACCCTAGAAATAGAATATAATATGAATTTGTGAGACTACATTCAAGGCTAAGGATGATGTATTCCATTCTTACTCCTAGGCTAAATTAAAATGTTATACATTGATGTAAGACTGGCCTAGGACTTGAAAGGTTTTTTTTTTTTTAACCGTGACTATTTTGCATTGAGTTATTTTCCTTTTAATGGAAGTCTTAGGAGTCATAACTCATCAAAAATAGATTCAGGAAGTGAATGATACCTCATTTCCTTGAAAGATCTATCACTTTCTGAGGTACAGAAGTGCTATATGTAAATACCATACAAACCTCTGGTGCAAACTTGAATACTAATCTAGTATTTAATCTAATTTAATCTACTAGTTTTAACCTAAAATATTGGCTCAATAAATCTGAGATTTATGGGCCTATTCTTTGGGTTCCAAATTGTCCCATGAATGTATGAGTGCAAAAATATTACTTCTACATCGTTAGCCATGTCAATGTGTCTTAACCACTAAGATAGGTATTGTTATTTATCAGGGTTTGAGCATACTAGTGACTTGAAGAATTAACCTTTCCAACACTACACAAGAGGGAAGTACAGTGAAAGAAGACATACTAACCAAGAGAAATACTAACCAAGAGAAATAACTCAGAGAAATCTAGATGTTTTCTCTTATAGGCAATATTGTACCTTTACACCATTCTTGTTTGCTAGTGTGAACAAAAAGGAGACTTGTTATACATTGGTTTTCTTTTGTCCTTCCATCTTCTGCATAGGATTAATATCACTCCTGACAAATATTATCACATGGCCAAAACAACCACATACAAGTAGTCCTCGACTTACAACCACAACTGAATCCAAAATTTCTATTAAGTGAGACATTTATTAAGTGAGTTTTGCCTCATTTTATGACCTTTCTTGTCTCAGTTGTTAAGTGAATCACTGCAGTTGATAAGTTCGTTACCTGGTTGTTAAGTGAATCTGGTTTCCCCATTGACTTTGCTTGTCAGAAGGTCGCAAAAAGTGATCACATGACTCCAGGACAGTGCAACTGTCATAAATATGACCCAGTTGCCAAGCATCTGAATTTTGATCACATGGTCACAAGGATGCTGCAAAGGTCGTAACTGAAAAATGGTCATAAGTCACTTTTTTCAATGCCTTTGTAAGTTTGAATGATCATAAATGAACAGCTGTAAGTCAAGAATTACCTGTAGCATGTTATTCAAGAGATACAGTACTGTCTTGGATTATAGGAGTATTTCCCTTCATCAATAACAGAGCATGAAGTGATGCCACTTTTGAATGTTATTTATAACATTCTCAGTAGTGAGTAGCATATAAATTTAATAAATAAATAATATAATAAATACAGGAGTCCCAAAGGTGCTTTTTGGGGAGGCAACTGGACTTCCTTGTTTTTTCTTTGAAGGCATTTCGCTTCTCATCCAAGAAGCTTCTTCAGCTCTGACTAGATGGTGGGGAATGGAAATAAGACAACCATTTGTCTGAAATGGTATAGGGTTTCTTGCCTAAGCAGGGGGTTGGACTAGAAGACCTCCAAGGTCCCTTCCAACTCTGATATTCTATTCTATTCAGCTGGTCATTTGCATTCTTCTAAAGCAGGGGTGTCAAACTCGCAACGTCACGTGACATGTCACAACATATTGCAACTTTTTTTTCAATTGCCAGCAATGGGGTGGGCGTGGTTTTGGCATGACGCATCCGGCCTCTGGGCCGGCAGTTTGACACCCCTGTTTTAAAGAGTTGTTGAGGCCATTTAGAGATTGAGCAGTGCAAATATGTGTGGCTGCAGGATGTTTTCTGCCCTGTGTCCTTTCACTGTTGAAGACAGGCACAAGAGGTTGGGGATGAGACTGTGTTGTCTGCATTTCAAACCGAAGCGCAAATAGTTCCTGTAGTCTGCAATGTTTTCGGGAAATCCATTCATACTCCCACACCATTCATCCCAAAGTGCATGGCTAAATGGAATGGAAATTTGAGATGCAGACAACACAGACTCATCCCCAACTACCTGAGCCTGTCTTCAAAGGAATATAAATCCTTCCATTCCCTACCATTCAGTCAGAGCTGAAGAAGCTTCTTGGATGAGAAGCAAAACATCTTCAAAGAAAAAACAAGAAAGTCCAGTTGCCTCCTGAAAAAGCACCTTTGGGACAACCATGTCCTGGATGACTAAGAATCTTCATAGACATAAATATAAGAGCTTTCATGGTTGAAATCCTTGAGTTTAGTTTAAGAAAATCCTTCATATATATTCCTATATAAAGAATGTAAATGAAACAGGAAGAAAAAATTAATATTACTCTCTTCCTTTCCCAGGATAACATCTAGCACAAACAGGACATAACAGGAAATTCACCAGAGATAGTCACCATGATTTTCAAGTTTTACATGGATTAAAGTAAGGATATTTTTTACAGGAATGGTGAAAACTTTATATATTTTGAAAGTAATTTAATTTTTGCACATTCCTACAACATGTCACCCCATGGTCGTAGCCCTAGGAACCTGGGGAACCAGACTATTAAAAAGATAATATATGAAGATTAATTATACAGACAACAAAAATCTCCCTTAGGTGTAAGGATTTCAGATTTATCACTGAAATCCTAATTGCAAATTTGCTTTGATCCATACCTGTTTTGTCACTTTCAGAGCAAAGAAGCACAGATGTTCTCAATTTATAAAAAGAACTAGAGAGAAAGAAAGAAACAAAGCACACCAAGTATACCCATAAGCCAATTCATCTGTTTAAATCCTATTACCTCTGAAGAATTTAAGCAGGCTGACTAATCAGACATCATGTGCAGAAATGGCACAGAGATAAAATCATATCCAGGGATGGGAAGGACTGAAAATGTTGTATAGAAATTCGTTCTGAAGCAAATAAAAAGAAACTTTCTGATTGTCTAAGAGACTGGCATGGTCATCATTTGACTCCCCCATTGATTCCTCAATATTTTTCTTCTCAGTCAGAAGCAAAGATACTTCTAAAGATGCAGTCTGATCCTTTCACAGTTTGAGCAATGTATACCTGAATTACATGGTTTTCCAAGAGATAACTGATTTTTTTATTTTTTATTTTTTGCTTTATACCTGCTACTTATTTTATTGCATCCCTCCTTTTCAAAAGGAAAAGGAGAAGGAAAGGAGAGAGAGGAAAGGAAGGTTAAAAAAATGGTTGATGCTTCAGTTCTCTTAAAATTTTAGTCATCTGTTTCCCTCATGCAAAATAATTTTTCTCCAGCTTGCAACTTTGCTGGATGTGGTGTTTTTGCTAGATGTAGAAAAAACTCAGTTCTTCTCAATCTTAACTTTTTTTTCAATTTGTTTCCACTTTGATTTGCAATTTTTAAAAAACATATATGGGAATATTTGCATATATTTTTATGGAGAATCTTTCATAGGAAACCCGGGGGTGGGGGGGATCTGAAGGGGGCAGGCAGAATGCAGTTCTTTGTAATTTACCCAGTATTTTGCCATCTGTATTTCTGAATATAATACAAATTGGTTGGAACATGAGTTTAACCAATATGAGCTAATTAATGATTAATTAGTTTAACTTGTATTATTTTCTGTTTGAATGACTAATCTATACATATTTCATATACATTTATTTGGTTGATATTCTGCAGTACAAGGATAACTATAACTAGTCACTGTTAATTAAGCTAAATAAATACAAATAATTTCCCGTATCTTTACTCTTTCCTGCCTCAGAAAAAAACATAATTTAATTTGACATGTCAGATGTCTTGGCCAGAAGTCTAATGAGATTTATTATTTTTTAAAAAAATATGGCCTTTGTCACCTATATATATATATCAGAACAGAAATTTTACAGATCTGTATGAATAAAAGGAAGAAATGAAAAGGCAAAAGTTTTAGTGCATTATTATTATTATTATTATTATTATTATTATTATTATTATTATTATTATTACCGTCCTCCTCCTCCTCCTCCTCCTCTAAGGAGCATGCAGAGTTGGCCGTAGCAGTCAAAAAACTGCAAGCATTTTTCTCTCTACCCTTCCAGTTGATTGCAAAGTGATGAGTAGACATAATAGTTTTATCTTTTGAAGTATAGTTTTATTGCTTTGGAATCGTTAAATTAAGTTGTCGATAGAATTTTATACCCCTTTTCATTTTATATACTTATACTGCAAAGGCTTTCAGTTACCAGAAGTAGAATTTTATTTTCATCCTTATTATGATAATTTATTTATGTGTTTGGTCAGTGATCTGAATCTTATCCAGACTTAGTAATGTACTGCTGAGATAGTGGTCTATTATTGCATCACTTTATTACACAATGGAGAGTAAATGAAACTGAAATAACATAATTTAAGGGTCATTCAGCCAATGAGGCTTCCAAATCCAACAGGTAGCAATAAGGTGTTGTAGTACTTTCCAGGCTCTTAGTCTGGGCCAATATTTGCTAGCGGACATTCTATTTAATTTTGAAAGGCTTACATAAAATATGAACACTGCAGCGTGACAGTCCTAATGCACTGCTAACGGTGGCTAAGTAACAGCTTTTACAAATCATCTGCATTTTCAATTTATGAAAGCAACGAACTTGCTGTATTTTACTGAGTGCTTTCTCTCCCCTCTTCCCTGCAATAAAGCTTTTAAAGCTTGACTAAAGAAGGAGCACACAGCCTGGAAAAGCTTGGTAAGATGTCATCCAATCTATCACATAAATTATGTAAGAATGGCTGAAATGAATTTCTGGCATTTTATTTCTTGCAATAATAGCACTCTAGTATTTCATAAACCATAACATGCCACAGAAAGCATTTCAGCCTAATTATGATGCCTATGTTACTTTTGTAGTTTAATATTTCTGATTTTTTTTTTCTTTCTTTGCATGATAATTTTTAAATCCCTTTCTCCCATATTACAGCAAACCACCCAAGCCATGGTTACAAGCTGGGAAATGTTACTTTAAGACTTTCCAACTTTTTTTCTCAGTATAATTATTGAATATAAGACAAATCATTAGATTATTTTCCTCAAACGTGTATTAGATGTTAAAAAAATATTTAACAATTTATTTATTCCTCTCCGCTCATGATGTCAGCAATGAGGAAGGAAGGAAGGAAGGAAGGAAGGAAGGAAGGAAGGAAGGAAGGAAGGAAGGAAGGAAGGAAGGATCCAATTGTCTATGAAGATTCTCAGTCATCCAGGACATGGTTATTCAGTTCAGAACTGAGGAAGCTTCTTGGATGAGAAGCGAAACATCTTCAAGCAAAACAAAGAAAGCCCAGTCGCCTTTTGAAAAAAAATCACCTTTGGGAAGGAGCCAACGCTTAGTTCACTTCTTCATCTAAGTCAGTGAGCAATGGAAAGTCAGTTGAAACCTTAATTTTGGACCTAGGGCGAAGTTATTACATCTCAACAGTCCAAAATGAATGGCTTAATTCCAAACCACCAAAGTGAGATTCAAATCTAATCAAGCCAATAACATATTTCCTAATACTTTTTGTGGATCTGCAGATTGCATTCTCCAGTATCAATATGGTACAGCATTATTTTTCAAGTTGAAAATGCTGCAACTGTAATGTATTGGCCACAACTGTTTTAAATCACTTGCTTAATGTCTGACCTACATTGCTGTATTGTTTAACAGTTGCTGTTACTGAAAGCCAGACTGGCTGTCTCCAAGATGATAATGAGGTTTGGGGCGGGAAACTGTTACTTTAAACCTATTGGTTGCCACCTAGAGGCTAACTGTATAAATAGCTGTGCAGCAGGCTTTAGGGCTGCTTCTGTTCTGAGTTAATAAACCTGTTGCTGTTTCAACACTCTGCCTCATTCAGTGCTTAAAGAACCAAAGATATAACAGCAACTATTTTTCCCCCTTATCTTTTGAGTGGGGGGAGGGAAACACTGCTGGTTTTGAAAGACCATAATCAAAGTAGCCATCTAGACTATAAACAAAATCTCAAACTAGCTATCACCATACATGAAACATTGCAACAAAGGAGCTGTAACTTTCCTGAAATCACACTGTTCCTTTTGCGCCTATCACGGTGTCAATATTGGCAATAGAGTTCATGGGAATCGGTGAAAGATTTTAACAATATTACCTCTGAAAGTAATAGCTGATGATGGGAACTTGTGGAATGGACGTGTTTCTTCAACAAAGGCTAAACAATGAATGCTATTCCTCATGTGCTGAAGGAGCTCTTATACAATGTGACAGACTTTACTGAGAATATTTAATTTATAAGAAATCCAGTGATACTAGTTCAAAAATTTAAATAATATAACTCAATAATTATGAACTTTGGCAACATCTTAGTAAACATTACCACATAAAGAGAGGAGTATGTATGGGTTTAAAGCATAGATAGGTAACCTGCAGGCTGCACGTGAGCCCCTAGATCAGGGGTAGGCAACCTTGGCTCTTTTATGACTCGTGGACTTCAACTGGCTCAGGAATTCTGGGAGTTGAAATCCACGAGTCATAAAAAAGCCAAGGTTGCCTACCCCTGATCTAGATAGATGCTGGAGTCTCTTTATTGGGCAGATGCATGCAGAGGTTGGATAGACACCTGTCTGGATGCTTTAATTTGGATTCTTGCCATGAACAAAAGGTTGGATTTGATATTTTATATCAGTGTTTCTAAACCTTGACAGATCTTATATGTGTGGACTTCAAATTGGAGCCAATCATAGCTTCCCATGCTGACTGGGGAATTCTGGGAGTTGAAGTCCACACATATGAAAGTTGCTAAGGTTGAGAAACACTGCTCTAAATAGCCTGTTCCGTCTAGATAATTCTGGGTAATTAGGTGAATGCATACATATTAAATATAATATGTATGCATTATATTTCTATTTATAATTAATATATGCATATAATTAATTTATATAATTAAACTTCATTGCAACTCACATACATTTTTGGACTATCTCTTGATTGTTTTTTTTTACATAAGATGTATGTAATCTGAAATATAATGCTCTGTAGAAGTGTGACATTTGGATTAACTGTCATATGCTGGTCTGGGACTTGTTTCTTCAGATTCACAGCAAGAATATTTCACTTAAAAACCATACTATGTTTTACATGAAAAGTAGCACATACCTATTAAACGAATATTATCAATCTATATAGCATTTTCCTAAACCTGCTTGGTGATAAAAATGCACCTATTAGTAGGTGTGTCTGATTTATTCTTTTCCTATTCATCTGCTATTGATAAATAATTTTTAACAAAGGCAAAATCAATTGTCATTACCCATTGGGCCTAACCTTTATGTGAAGAGAGGATAATGGTGAGGAAAGCATTACTTTGCTTGGGTGACTCAAAAGCTATACCAAAGGGGATTTAGAAATGTCCCAAGCATGTTTTCATATGCAGGACACATTCTGATCACTTTCCAGTGTGAAACGTATGGTATTGTGAATGCTCATATCATTTTTAGATTCATAGGAGTTCAGTTAGCATTAATAGAGTCATATTTATTCATCATTCTGCATCAAAATCCTACTTTTCATCACTTATCCAGATCCAGACTTGAGCATCCATTCTCTCTATACATTTATTAGTTTAGGCAGTCCTTTGATCACATCTATTATTGATAGTCACACATACTTTTCTATAAATATCTCAGGTATATATGCAAGGTTTTTTTTTTCCTAATGCATACTTAAAGATGCATTTAAATAGCACAATAAACAGTTATTAATATTTTTAAGGTAGGTTAAAGCAGTGGTGCTTAAGACCTTTCTGAAATGCCCTTTTTATTTTATTTTTTGAAATTAAGAAGCTCTTGTTTCATTCTGAAAGGAAAGGTCTATATAACCTGGGGAAAATGCAGTGGAAAGTCCTCTGAGCAGAAGTGTGAAATTGGGCAATTTCATAAAAAGATAGGCAATTCCTCAGATACTCTGGTTGTAAAGGTTACACCAATATTTTAAACTGAACGTAATAAACAAGTGGCAACCAATTTACATACTTCATTGCTGAATAACTCTTTGCCAGAATGGACTGATTCAAAAAAGGAGGTTGCATCTGATAGAGTAAATTTAATTAAATTAATTAAATTAAATTTAGTTGGTTAGGATTACCGGGCTATAAAACAGGAAAGTCTGAGTTTTAGTACTACTTTAGCCATGAAAGCTGACTGAGCGACTTTGGGCTAGTTCCTCTCTCTCTCTCTCTCTCAGACCAATGCAAATCACAGGATTGTTGTGGTGAGAAAAAATAGGAGGAGGGAGGAGTATTAGGTGTGTTCCCAGGTTTGATTTTCTTACAAAGTAATAAAAGTAAATAAATTGCGCAGAGATGGATTCCACCTGACGATCCAGATGTACTGTTGGATCAAAGAGGATTGTTTATATTGAGTGCAACCTCATCCAGAGCTGGATGACTTTTCTAACTAAGCTTTTTATAACCAACAACTCTTCTGCATTGTCTTGATTTCAGTCTCAGTTTGTTCATTTTTATTCAGTCCATTCAGTTTGAGCCAACATAAGGAGTAACTTTAATATATTTTAATATCAACAGTCACATTCGAATTTGGCTCAGGATAGCCAAATGACCCCCCAAAGCAGTGGTTCTCAACCTGTGGATCGGGACCCCATTTGGGGTCGATCGACCATTTCACGGGAGTCGCCAAGCAAGGCTGTCCGCCATTTTTTTGTCCGCCATTTTTTCCCCCACCATTTTTTCCCCTTTTCCGGCGGGTGCCTTACCTCCCTTGGGCTGGGCCAGTTGGTGGTTGGCCTACTCTGTCTCTGCCGCTTGCCAGCTACGCCTCGGCCGGCGCAGGGGGCAGAACCACGCATGTGCGGCGCTCCCGGGCAGGGAAAGTCCTCGACTTACAACTGGTTGGGTAGTCCTCGACTTACGACCAGTTTAGTCCTCGACTTACGACCGGTTTAGTCCTCGACTTACGACCGGTTGGGGTCGCAGCATTAAAAAGGTTGAGAACCACTGATTTAAAGAAACAAGAGTCCAAACTAGGCTTTTAAAGGAGGGGATGTGCATCTCTCTTCATCCCTACAATATAAACAGAGCTATTTATATATACACCCAAGGGAATAGGTATACGCTTATATTAAAAGATGGTCTGAATTCTAAATAATCTGCTATTCATCTTCTTACAATGATTGTGCTACAAATTAAATTTGAGCTCTGTGAAATTTGATAACGTTAAGTACAGTAGGAGGTACATCTGTCCTTATACATTGGAAAAAATACTCCTCTCTCTCTCCCTCCCTCCCCCCCCTCTCTCTCTCTCTCTCTCTCTCCTATCAAAGTAAAACAAGATGCACAAGATGCCAGAGTGACTAATCCAGAGTCCCAAAGCTACAACTCTGAAAACTGTAAATCCAGAATATCTTCCTCTAAACAAACATGGAGCATGCCTTATTAGTTCACAATTTCATTAGGCAGCGGGCTTATATAAATAAATATGAAGAATGTAGAAGCAATATTTTGATGGGTATTAAAGTTAAGAAGCAGTACTTTGCACTGAACGTGAAAGTTATTGCAGAACATTTCAACGTGCTCTTGCAATTCTTATACCAATAAAAACAGCAGAACTTCTTTCCTGTGTTCTGAATTTAAAGTAACATTTTAACACATTTGGGGTTGTAATTTTCTGCTGTGATTGTTTTCTCCAAGTTATCTGCCTGTCTTTTTAGCCTACTCCACTATGACACGATACTTTTCCCTTTCTTTTCTTAGTTAGGTAAAGTTTTAACACAGAGAGGTAGGGGCCTATAAAGCCCATTTCTGCATAATGTAAACTCTTCATCATGCCCGCCTGCCAGTATTTGCAAGATTATTTGCAAGATATATCTAATTCAAAGAGAGTTCATGCATACATCAGTACAGCTACTATGTCAGAGTTCTTGTCTGCACTGCTGTCTCAAAATATAGTTATCTCTTTGAAAAGGGAAGATGCAAGAGCCAGCAATGACAAAATCTTCCCAGGCAAGCAGTTTAACATATGCTGTATATTCTTAATCTCTCCCTTTGTATTTCTTAAACGCTCTTGGTGACTATGTGAAATTTGTTAAACAACCCTACTGGAGAAGATGGCTGGTGTCAGGTCTGTTTTCATTATACTCTGAGGGTATTTCCACCCTCAACATTTAAGGTATTTCTGTCCTGTAGTGATGCTGGCTTGCAGAAAAATGGTATGAACTATGGTATTTCGATAGTGACTTGCAAGGGATTTTCTCCAAATCAACTGTAGCCCCCACAGGGCAAATTCCAGTTGGTTGTCATACAGAGTTTGCCTTCTGGATATTTGTGACCCATCTCATTATTTTTCATTGTTCCTACTTTTTTAAAGTATAAGCCACCCAGAGACATATGGAGTTCGGCAGTTTCTAAATTTACAAAATAAATTACATTTTTAAAAAAAAAAACTCCACCCAACTTTCCATTCTAGGGAAGCAATTTTCAAACACTTTTCTTTGTGTTGGTGGATCTTACTAGACATATATACTTTTAAGTGTATTCATAGCTCTATCTATCATCTTTCTACATACAGTATACACAGATGTCAAAGCATATGCTTAAAGCTCCAAAATCACATATATACTGCAGAGCTACTGGTTTTCTGCTTTTTCCCAGGTTTTCCTTGAGAAGGTCAGTTATAAATCTTTATCAATGGCAAAGTGATTATAACACATGCTTAACATGCAGATCATTCCTGTTTTGAAACGGAAGGAAGGAAGGTCCACCAGCCAAGTACAAAAGCAGGTAATGCAACCAAATAGAGTAGAAACTAAAAATATACACAGACATTCTGTACATCAAGCAATTATTATAACCACTATGCCACCAAGAAAGACTTGTAGGGGAAGTTGCATTGCTTCCTGAGGAAAAGCTGAGAAAATGAAGTGAAAGAGCATTTTTATCTCCATCCAATAGCGAGGAGGGTTTCCTTGAACAAAGTAAAGTCCAGCTGACAAATCAGACAGCAGTGTTTTTGCTGGCATAAGCTAGAAAATACCACTTTCAGCTAAGAGAAGGGAAATACAGACAGAGACTCAAGGTAAACAGAAAATGACATACATCCTGCTCTCCAGAAAGTGTTAGTGGTTCATATTTATAATGACCAACCTCAGTTATGCCTTAGGTTCAAAGCATTGTAATTCAATTGCATTATATTGCTTTCTGCTAAAGGAGTACATCGGCTTCTCTGTATCCTATGTCTGTCATTGACTATGTCAATGGCTGACTTACATGATCCTGTTTTCCAAAAAAGAAAAAAACATCACAAGTATTACACAATATTATAATATATCCCACCCACCCCCCGGACTTCCCAAACCAAATCCCAGGCTAATATTCAAATATAGGTAAACAAATATTAATATCTCTAACTCCACAAACTCTATTTATAAACAATCCATCTCCTCCACATTAATAAAAAAATTATACATTTAAGT
>NW_015388421.1:198003-226293 GCF_001527695.2 Protobothrops mucrosquamatus
AAGACGCCTGCCACCGGAAGTCTCCTGACTTACATGATCCTAATCCAGTGCAGCCAACAGGCACTGGCACTGAAAGTTCCTCAGGTCCAAGTTTCATTTTCTTATCCCTGTCAGATTCTTAAAGCTGGTTTAATAATGCTACCTCTGGGCTAAAGAAATGATTCATTATCAGCACCGTTCTTCTTTCCCTGGTGTTGCTTAATCTGAAACACATTCTCTTCTATTAATTTCAGGTGTCTGAGATGCTATCCCATTAACATACATTTTCAATAACATCAGATTAGATACTTATTTTGCGGGTGTACATATGTGTATCTGCATTCTTTAAATGGCCAGGAATATGTATCACAGCAAAGTCAGCCCAAAGAAGGCATGCAAAAAAAATCTCTCAGGGCACAACCATATTTCTCAAGGCCACCTCTCAGGGCCAATGGTACTACTGAAATTGTGGTGCCTTTGCTGCCCTGGTAGAGGCACAGTAGGCACTGATAACTTCCAAACCACTGATAACTTCCCAATCTTAGCCAGGATCTGCAGAAAAGAGCTCTTTCTGCAATCCATCCTGTTTTGTATCTCTAAACTAGCTTATTGCCCTTAGGGAAATGAAGGAACCTATCTCATTAAAATCTGCAGATATCCAGATGGCTTCTGTACCTGGGATTTTTGTGCCTCAAGCTGCAAAATGTCTTGAGTCAGCTGTAACAGCATATTGGAAATTTCTTTGGAGACTTGGCCAAGAAACACTGCAAAAGGAATGGTCAGATAAAGGCAGCATAGCCTGCAACTACAGAATGGGTGAGGTGAAAGGGCTCAGAAGAGACCCTCCCTCCCCTGTAAAGATAGGAGGGGGGATGAACTTTCTGAATTGCAATATTTTATCAATGTAGCTTTACAGATAGTTTGATTCCTATCTGGTTTATCACTACCACCATCCTCATTGACTGATTATGTGTCATGCTGTGGTCAGCTGTTAAGGACCACAGAGAGTGGTCCTTAACAGTGGCTGATAATGAATCATTTCTTTAGCCCAGAGGTAGCCCTATGATGATCTATCCCTAACCTGATAATTCAGGTCTTCCAATAGTATACCTCTCATAATTCTAACTTGAACCCACCACCTTGCCTCTGGTAATCCTTTTTCTCTTTCCTTCCACCTTTCCCAACAGTAGACATCCTTTGTGGAGCTAGGTCTTTCCATAATGAATCTGAAGGATAATTTGAGCCTGGTCATTTGTGCCTTGGGTGAGAATTCATCTTGATTTGTTTGATAATCTATTTGTTTATTTTCTTGCCTGTCCATGATATTTTTAGGAGCCTTCTCCAACACCAAAGTTCAAAAGGATCAAGGCTCTTCCTATCCTGCTTCTTCAAAGTTCAATATTCACCTCTATAGAATGAGTGGTGGCACAGAGGTTAGAATGCAGTATTACAGACTAATTTTGCCCACAGTCTGGAGTTAGATCCTGACAGGGCTCGAGGTTGACTCAGCTTTGCATCCTTCCAAGGTCAGTAAAATGAGGACTCAGATTGTTAGGGGCAACATGCTGACTCTGTAAACCACTCAGAGAGTGCCATAAAGCACTATGGGTAGTATATAAGTGGTGTTGCTATTGCTATTGCTATTGCTATCACAGAGAATACCATGGCTTTGATCTTTGTAGGTATAGAGCACATCATTATATTTTTCCCAGTGCTGTGAATATATTTTCATGGTTCGTGTACCAAGTGCTGATGAACTGCTGGTTCCTTTACTATTTATGGCTGATTGTAAAAGAAGCTATCCACTATTTCAATATCTTCATTGTCATTTCCAAGGCTGGTTGTCATATCTGCTGTCATTAGCTTGCTCTTCTTTATACTTAATTTTAGTTCCATTATTTTATTGTGTTCCTTGGCTTTTAATTACTAGAGTCTCCAGATTTTGTATAATCAATGAAGTACTCACTGACTTCTTTTTGATATTCTTTGGCTTTCTCAATTATCCAGCATGCATTGGCTATGTCTTGTGTTCTTAAGTCTTTTCTAAAACCAACCTGTACATCTGCCATATTTTTTTCTGTTTAGGTGCAGGAGACGACCAGGCTGAACCCAAAGGAAGGGTAAAACACATCATCAGTCATTTGTCCCTTCATGCCCACAAGAAATCTAAGTCCAGTCCACCTTGAATTCCTTTGACTCTTATCTACCACCAATTCACTTTGACCGTTAGTAGTTCAGATTCTTGTAGAAAGTTTAAGTTTGCAAAAAAAATCTTTATATCCATTTGACCTGCCTTGATTTTTTTATTTCCCAATGCTTCACAGTAGGGCTCTAAACTACATTGGATGATCCTAAATATAATTTTGCTAGGGTGTGAAATTAAGAATATTGTATGATAATTCACACATAGTGTTAAGTCTCCCTTTTTTTGGTTTTGGAATGTAGATTGATCTCTTCCAATCAGTTGGCCGCTGTGTCAGTCTTCAGATTTGCTGGCATAGCTTAGTTTGGAACCTAGACTGATTCTTCTTCTCTTACTTGTCACTTCCTGACAGTTAGAACAATTAACCTCCAGAAGCGGTGAATGCTCCAACACTGGAAGTTTTTAAGAAGAGATTGGACAACCGTTTGTCTGAAATGGTAGAGGGTTTCCTGCCTGAGCTGAGGGTTGGACTAGAAGACCTCCAAGGTCCCTTCCAACTCTGTTATTCTATTCTATTCTGTTCTGTTCTGTTCTGTTCTGTTCTGTTCTGTTCTGTTCTGTTCTGTTCTGTTCTATTAATGGGTGATCCATTTGTTCCTGGTAATGACTGGAGTGCTGATTAAAACTTCATGTTCTAGTTCTAGAGTTTCTTGTAAATACGGAATAGCTTCTAAGGTATGTGAGATTTTGACATCACTTAGATTTTGTCAAAAATTTTGGCAAAGATTGACAAAGTGTGTTAGAAAAGATATTCAAAGTAAGTTAAGAGGAAAAATATTGGAAAGGTTTGAAAGACTGCCAGCTGTTATTTCAAATGTTATTGGAACTGGTGCTATTATGACAATGTAGTGTGACCCTTTCCCCCCACCATCATATACAAGAATAAAATTATAATGCCTGAAGCTTTAAAAGACACCCACTTAGCATCAATTCTCATTTTCTTTTGTAAGTAAGAAAAGACACCTTCTTTACAAAAAAAAAAAAAAAAGACATTGTGAAGTAGTATTGCAACTACTTGATTTGCTCTCTCTGGTTTGTTTTGTTCTAATTCTGCAAACCAGAGATAGTTCAATCTTAAAATTGATGATCCTTTTGCTTGCAGAGCCTCTCACTCACTAGGTGCTGAATTTTATGAAAAGAATGAAATTGGAATTAAAGGCAATAAATTCCACCTTCATTCTTTTCATATAATTCATTGCCTAAGCTTTGTCTACATCTTTGTTTTGTATGAAATGATCTTCTTAAAGCTTCTGTGAAAAATCTAATAGGACTACAGCTTTTCAATTTTTCAAAGAGAAAAACATGAATTTGGAAGAAAACTGTGGTTGGCAGAGTCTCTGCTGCTTTTTTTCCCCTAACATAGGTAGCGACAGCATGCCAAGCCACAAACTCCACCCTTAAGTATTTATGTCCCAATATTTAACACAGGTGCATAAGTCACTCATTCTTTCACTCATTCCATTGTGACAGCATGATATAACACTTCTTCCTTCTCTTCCCCTACAGTCATCATTTTTATGGGCTATGATATGTTAGCAATAGCAATAGCACTTAGACTTATATACCACTTCACAGTGCTTTCCAGCTCTCTCTAAGCAGTTTGCAGAGGCAGCATCTTGCCCCGAACAATCTGGGTCCTCATTTTACCAACCTCGGAAGGATGGAAGATTGAGTCAACTTTGAGCCAGTCAGGATCGAACTGCTGGCAGTGAGCAGTGTTAGCCTGCAATACTGCATTCTAACCACTGTGCCACCATGGTTCATGATATGATATGATATGATGTGATATGATGTGATATAATATGATATGATTGTCAGACAGAGACAAATAAAGCAGAATTCCGAGGCTTGGAAATTCCTCAAAGAACATGTTTATTAGATACAAAGTATCAGCATATTTTTAAGAAAATATTAATAAACTTATTAAACCAAATAGAGCAATAGTAGACAAGTTCATATTATATGAATAAATGTCCTCAGCCAGTCACAGCTAAACTAAAAGGCAATATTCCACAATTAAAAATTTCATCATTTTCTTTTTTATGTTTTTTTTTAAAGAAATGTTTTATTATATGTGGTGATTATACTTTTTTAAAAAACAGAAAGCAAAACATCAAAACAACCCAAAAATTCTGGAAATAAAATACAAATTAAAACAATGAATATTTCAATATCTATGATCCTTGACTACATAAATGAAAGCCATCATAATGTTTTAATAAATAAACATTAAAGAAGAGGGGTTGAACTCCAAACTCCAAAATGACCTGAAGTCTTTTGGCTACAGGAGACAAATCCCCTGATTCTTCATTTTTCACCCAAGGCCCACAGAAATATGTGATATAATATTTGACAGATGTATTATTATTATTATTATTATTACTATTATTATTATTATTATTATTATTATTATTATTATTATTGTTGTTGTTGTTGTTGTTGTTGTTGTTGTTGTTATTGCTATTAGATTTTGATTGCAAAACCTAAACAACCATTAAAGGGTTGTTATTTGTATAATTAAAATTATCTGTATTTATTTCTGCCATCTAGTGATCATGCAGATTTTGCAACTCTGTAGTAAATGTTATCATTGCAGCAGAAAGAATGAGAAAATAATTCCAAATTTTAAAAATTGAAATATAAATTATTTTTGAGAACTCTGTAAGAATGAAGCTTAAAATGTAAACATGGAGACATACAAACAAGGTTAGAGAGGCAAAAGAAGGATTACAATAGGAGGGTGCTAAGAAAACTATTTAATTGAAAAGATGGAATGACATTTCTTTAGTGACCACAAGGAAATAAAATTATAGTTCATTAGCTTTCTTTTTAGGTTCTCATTCCCACATTCCACTTTGTCAGGCCTCCTATATTTATCACCAAAATATCCTTCAAATGAATTAATAGAAAGCATGCTGGTATATATGTTTATACATATTTTCAGTGAAAACAAAACAAAAAAATTCTCCTGATGGAAAAATAAATTTTGTGCCTAGATTTATATCTGATGAACAGTTTATCAGTTTCCTTTGTGTTTCATATAACAGTTCATCAGGGAAGCATCCATTTGTTTAGTCTGAACATAATTTAAGTTTAAACTATAATACTAGATCATGCTTCAAAGAAGCCAAATATTTATTATGTGTTTTCGGTCAACAATAATAAAAATGAACTCAATCAAAACTTCTCTGCAAGTGCACTAGTTTTAACAAGAGAACTCCCAAATGGCATGAGGATCCTAGAAGTTCTCAAAAGTATCAAGATGGAGAGGGGAAAAATAGCTCAATTACTTTGTTTCACAACGAAACTGAAAAAAAAAAGACTTGGCTATGAGAAATTTGGAGACAATGAAGAACACCTGATAGATGCGAGTCATAATGCCCTTCCTAAGCTGTTGAATGAGACTCAGTCTCTGTGGAGAGCGAAGTCTACAAAATGACAAAATAGCAGGAGCTCATCTCTCAACATTAGTAGATTTTAATCCTTCCTCTTTATAAAAAGCATTGTTTTGCTCTTGGTTTGAAAAATGTTTAATTTTAGACAGATTTGAAAAGAGGAAGACAATATTTACACGGTTATTCTTGGCGTGTGAATCCCCAGAGCAGCTGTAACTTAAATTAAATGGAACGATCAAACAGTTCATCCATTAGTGAGTAAAAACAATTGCCAAAATAAGCATGGCGTGGTTCTATACACACAGCTGGCAACTGCCTTCAAGCTACAATTAATGGTAATTAAGGCCTCTGCCAACATGGGTGATGATGTTTGGGATTCTATCTGGAGTATCACTGCTCACAGGGCTATTTGATTTGGAAAAAGAGGCCTTTTGCCTCAGTAGATTGTAGTTCAGAATAAATAAAATTAAAGAGACTATTATCCCAACCTTTCCCTTCACAATATAACCCATAGGCAACACACAGCCAGCCACACAAGCAATACCACCATGCCACAGTGCCTCCAGTTTAGAAACAATGAAAAGCACATGATGGCAGCAACAAAGATGCAAAGGTTGAAATGATATAAAAACTATCTAGAACACGGGTGTCAAATTCGCTGCGTCATGTGATGTATCACAACTTTTTTCGCATTGCCAGAGCTGGGGTGGGCATGGCCTCCGCATAATGCAACTGGCCTGTGGGCCAGCAGTTTGACACCCCCGATCTAGAACTTTCATTTAGTCAGAGCTTGGAGAAAGACACAACTGATGAGAAGATTATCAGTTCTGAGACATTTAGTTTCATTTAGAGGAGTTCCAGAGGATCTCCCAGTTGCATGATCCCAATTCAGAAGAAAAGCATTGATTTTCTGCTGTGACTTTCAGGTGTCTCTATCTTTGTTTAAATATCTGGATGGCTTCATATGTTTACTTCATCACACAACTTACCTCCAAATCCAGCCCTCCAAAACTAGCAAGCGGAAATTCTCAGCCCATGTCAATTTGGTAACATCATAATATCATCTGCCATACTAACTATGGCCAGGAGAAGGAAAGTAAAAATAACTAAATAAAATGCAAGCATGGTCCTCACTACACAAAGTTTACCCAGCTTTCCTCTAAAGATGATCAAATTATGATGTTATTAGTAATTCACTTGCTAAAGAACCATGATAGAAATTGGAAATTTGTCAAGCATCTACCATTACATTTCCACTTTAAGTTATGGTCTATGTCAGGAATTTATCATAATGCAGAGGAATGGGAGAAAATTACCTGAATGTAATCCCACTGTTGTTCTTGAGGCAATAGATAAATATCCTTATTATTAGTCCTAGGTGAGAATATTAAATATAATTTACTGCAAGTTGCTGCTCTTTAAGTTCTTAATGTCCCATTTGTTGCCATTCATCCACAGAAGTTTCTTTACCACTGGAAATGCACTTTGTTTCATGGTTGTAACAAAACAGCCTGATCTGATATTGTTTGTTTTTATAGAACAAAACTCATAATGCCTCAAGAGTTCAATATAAATGATAAAACAAAACTCAAAAATGTTTGTTGTGTTAAATTTAGAAGCCACCAAACTCCAAAATAACCCAAAGTCTTTTGGCTACAGGAAACAATGGGGATAAATCCCCTGATTCTTCATTTTTCACCCAAGGCCCACAAGAATATGTGGTACAATCTCTGCTGACTGTGAATTCTAGTCCCACCTGAGGCACGAAAATCAACTGGGAGTCTTTAGGCCAGTCACTCTCTTTCAGCCCAACTCAACCCATACAGGGAAATAGAAAAAGGAAAGAATATTAGATACAGTATATTTGCCACTTCGAGGTATTTATAAAATATAATAAGGGCAGGAATATCTACCTAACCGTCTATCGATCATCTATCTATCTATCTATCTATCTATCTATCTATCTATCTATCTATCTATCTATCTATCTATCTATCTATCTATCTATTTCCCAGGTATTTTTTTAGGAGTGAAGCTTCAGTGTGATGGTATGGTGATGGTATGTAGCTTGCTAACCATAAACTGGAGGTTTGTGGGAGGAAGCCACAAAATTAAGTTTCAGTCTAAAATGAAAAGATTTTTAGTATTCTGCAGCTTTGCAAGCAGCACAGCAATTGTTCCAACAGCACTAAAAGCAGTAAACATAACATCATACATAATTGAAAGAATTGTGTTCCCCAAATGAGCAAGCATTCCATAATGCAAGGACAAGGATATACCTCTAAATGTATGGGGAGGTCAATAAAATGCAGTGGGAAAAGCGAGGTGATTCCCTCCTTCTCTCTCTCCTGTAATTAGCAGAGGAAAGATATTAGTTCCATGGACAACTTCATAGATGAGGAGACAATTCCATTTGTCATCGCCCTGGCATTTTAATCCAATTCATAAAAAAGAAGAGAATCCATACTTGGCTGGTACTTAATCCAGAAAATTCCACTGGGCTATATCAAAAAAGTATTTTCTGCATCAATAAAATCATGATTACTGATTTCATTTTCTCTGGGCACTACGTTTTCTCTATTTACTGTTTTAATTTGTTCTCAAAAAGTGCATGAAGAGCTTTCAACATTCAGACAAAAGGTACTACAATTACTCATCATTTGTTCTGACCTGTTGAATCTCCATTTATCTTTAAATATTCCAAAATTTTCCTTATTTATCCACATCCTGCACATTATTTACTTAGGGTCCAGGTGTTTTTCCCTGTCCCTGATGCTTTCTCTTTGGGTATTTCACACTTTATAGCCCAGTCTGCTATAATAAAGCAGTGGTTAAAATATCTAATATATTTTTTTAAAAAAACAATTAATTATTTTTGCTTTGTTTGCATTTTCCCAGACCAGTTAGTCCACAGCATCAAACCTTTCTTAATCCAGCTTTCTATACACAGATGTAAGTACTATATAGTGTGAAAAAAAATTGAAGAACACGTGGCAAAACAATGGGACTTTCTATTAAAGAATAACGAGCTGATGGCAGTAATATTTAAATTCAAGAAAACCAGTTATGTAGTGAAGTGGCACTTCTCTTTTGCTGACTTAACAGGGATCCTCTCATAAGGATCCTCTCATGTATTAAGCATTTGGTTGGAACTAATATCCCATACGGTCCAATTTATTATCCTATGACAATTCAAGGTAGACTCGTTCAAACTGTTTTTGAATCTAGAGCTGCCACATTTTCACACATCTTATCTACTATGAACCTCCTGGGGTCATCTTTGGATGATAAAGAAGATGAAATACAGAGAGGAGCTTCTAGGGCAGTGGTGGCGAACCTATGGCACGCGTGCCAGAGGCAGCACTCAGAGCCCTCTCTGTGGGCACACGCCATGCCCCGGAGATGGCAACCGTCCCTCTTCAACCAGCCGCCCACTAACATGGCCGGATGCATCCCAGCACCCATGCACTTGCTGGCCTCTGTGTGCAGCGGCTGATGGTGTCAGGCAGCAGCCGCCCTGGCCCCTGCCTCACCTTGCCCTGTGACAATGGCACCCCGCCCTGCCTCACCTTGCCTCGCCTCACCCTGCAGGATGAGCCTCCTGCCCACCGCCCCACCTGCCAGAGACCCCCTGGATCTCCCTCAACCCTGCCCAGCCCCCACAGGTATCCTCCCCACGAGCAACATCGAGGTGATCATGCCCACCTTGGCCACACCCACCAATCTGCCATGACCACCACAGCCACGCCCACCCAGTGGGCCACGCCCACCTGGCACCCGGCGATAAATAAGTGGGTGTTGGGTTGCAGTTTGGGCACTCGGTCTCTAAAAGGTTTGCCATCACTGTTCTAGGGATAAGAATCCTGGAGGGGGGGGATCCCCATCAGGTCTGGAACCCATGACTCTGCTCTGACTAAAGCAGATTCAGCAAACCCTGGGACTTCTGCCTGCATCCACTGACAGCCTCTGAGCTTCATCCATTCAGTCCCAAGCAGAAGGGGGCCCTAAAGATCTGAGGACAGACAGCTGAGCTCCATAGGCCAAAGAGGCTGGCCAAGAGGTGGACTCTGATCTAAACCATGCATTGGATGGAGGCTCATCATGGTGATTGAGATCAATAAATCACCAATACAAATAGCTAATTGTGACTTATCCTTAACCCAGAGGCATAAAGATATGATTTCTCATTTCCCCCTAAATTCTATTATTCCTGAGATGGCAACACGAGACAATAAGTGATCGTATTAAACAAATGGGCAAAGGAGAAATATAATACTTGTAGATACATATCACCCTCCTCAATAAAAACATAAAACTAAAAACACACTACTATTCAATGCCAACAACCTTATAGATAATCGTATTAAGCTTTCAGAGTGAGGAGGATAATCGTGGAGATATTTGATTATCCTCTCAGTTTTCTATCCTCTGTAAAGTTAATACCTTTTCTTCTTTGTGGGAATGCCACTGTAGCTTGTGCTCCTGAGAAACACAAAGCTTAGTGGAACAACAATTTTCCCATAACCTTCTCTAAGAAATAAGGAATAAAAGATGAATATTTTCCTTCTGTATTCGAAGTTGTAAGGTTGATCTTTCATTCCACAACAACTGTTTTGTTCTCTGCAATAGAAACATACTTTAATCCCATATATTTATATGGAGTTTGATGAACTTCAGTTGCAGGAGAATAAACTGGGCTATGTGCCTCTTTCCCTTGCAATTATAATTGACAGATCAATTCACAGAAACATGGCAGAATTTTGTAAGAAGCACAGTTTCATTCCAAACAACTCAATGCTTTGCTGCCCAGAAATAATTTCTAAAAGATAAAGGTCACTTGGACAAACAATATAGGTTTCAATATAATTTTATAATAATCAAGAATCATTTCTTTTTCAAGAATTTTCACAAAGATTTATGTTTGCATTGAGATCCACTGGGTATGGGGGTTTTTTTGACACTTAAAATATACATTGTATTTACAGTGCAACTCTGCTTGGAGTTGGTTGGGGTTTTTTTTTTAAAGCCATTCCAGGTTCATCACATCAAATTATAACAGCACAAAGAGGATGATTTACAATTAGCTCGTCAAGCTATTCTCCAAAGCGCCTGAAGGCAGGACAAGAAGCAACGGGTGGAAACTAATCAAGGAGAGAAGCAATCTAGAACTAAGGAGAAACTTCCTGACAGTGAGAACAATTAACCAGTGGAACAACCTGCCTCCAGAAGCGGTGAATGCTCCAACACTGGAAGTTTTTAAGAAGAAACTGGACAGCCATTTGTCCGAAATGGTATAGGGTTNAGGAAGGAAGGAAGGAATTCTAGGCTGCTTAATTGGCTGAAAAGTTACTTAATCCTTTCTCTAAGTAAAACAGCAGCTCACCAACCAGACAAAGTAACTTATTTTAATTCTTTTTGATTCCTATGGAAGAGACTTAAAAGTATGACATCAATGGAAGGAAATGTAAGCACTTCAGTCAAAGCAACTCTATGCAGCAGACTGCCATTTGGCCCTTGACTCTTTCATCCATTTTTGTTGATAGCAAAAACAAAACAAAACATTGGGTTAATAGTACATTCAGCCTGGAGGATCACAAATTCTATGGCTTGTTTTATAGTCACTTTAGTACTTCTCTGAATGTTGTAATGATACTCCAAAACCTACAGAAAGAAACAGATAGAAATCCAGATAAATAATAACATACATTAACTGGTGAAGGTGTGCAAAGCTCACACCCTGAGGGGAATGGATTTGTAACCTTCTCATTTCATCACAAGGCTTATGGCGTCAGACCAAAGCTGCTTAAAACTGATCGCTTGAATTCTGACTACACTTCCAGAAATCAGAATTAGACAGCTTAGATGGAAAATGATCAGCAAGGCCATGGAAATTCTATAGATAGAAATATTCTGATTCAATTCTATTTATTTCTCAGCTGTGATTATTTTCTCCTTGCTATTTGGGGTAGGAAAGATCCCAAATTGTGGCTGTTTCCCTCCAGGAAACAACCTATATTCAAATATTTATTGCTCGTTCTACTTACACAATTAATTCCTTCTGGTTGGCTTAAGAAAACTACCCAGACTCTCAGAAATCTGAAAAATTAAGAATTTGTGATTGAAGATACTAAATTTTGGTAAATGAGGAACCATTTAGCCCAGCTTAGAACAGCAACTATTCTTAACTGTATGCTTAGGTAAAAAGATTTGTGAAAGGCTCAAAAATGGAGACATTTTTCCATCTGTTTCCTAAACAACTGTTTACAAGGATGCTGTGGCTTTTTTATTTATTTGTAAGCTGTTCTGGACTCAGGTCTGGATGAAAAACTCAAATATATAAATATTATACATACATCCTTAAGACAGAATTAAAAGAACCACTTTAGCATACTCAAAGCTTCATGTCCAACGGGACTGAAAGAAAAGAAATGAATAACACAACAATCCCGCCATTATCCCAAAGGTACTTTTTCAAAAGGCAATTGGATTTTCCTTGTTTTTCCTTGAAGACATTTTGCTTCTCATCCAAGAAGCTTCTTCAGTTCTTGGTTGAAAGCAAAACATCTTTAGTGAAAAACAAAGAAAGTCCAAGTTGCCTTTTGAAAAAGCACCTTTGGGACAACCGTGACCCGGATGACTAAGAAGCTCCATAGAAAAATCCTGCTGCCATTACTCCTGGTGATTTTATGAATGCAGCTATGATGTTATCTTGGTAACAGTATAAAAATAGTTTATCCCTGCCTTCCTCCAGCAGGTTTTATTTAATTAAACTTATGTTTGTTTGTTTGTTTGCTTGCTTGCTTGCTTGCTTCCTGGAACTATGTCACTAATCACAATATTCATTTTATTGAATTAAATAATTTTTAGTGAACATTTTATATTTTTAATATAATTTTCTCATTTGCTGAACATAACACATAAAGGAACACATTTTCCTTTAGACTTTAAAAGCAGAAATATTGTGAACAGACCCTACTGATTCTCACTGTTCTTTTTATATATACCCTAGCAGAAATACCTAAATGCCAGATGTTTAATCAAGAATATGCATGTGCAAAATTATGTGCAACTCTTTTAAGAACTGAGAACGGAGGGCTCAGACCTTTAACTATTACCACTTTGATGGTGTTTTTTAAAAAATTATTCATTCTTCATGTGTATATAGTTCACATTTAAAAGTGTTGTGACTGCACATTTTCTACACAAGGATGTCTAGCAAATTTGAACAAAACTGTGTGAATTGGCACTTAGCAATGTTCTTTTGCTAGGGAACTGCTATCATATGATCAAATACAACTGATATAATACTGTACTGAAATTAATACCGTTTTGTTGTTGTAATTTTGTAAATAATGCCTTGCCAAATATCACCCATTCACAGTTGGGAATATCTATGTTTCTTCAGACCAGTTTGATCCTTCTCTGAACAAATACTTAATTATTCTTCCACAGCATCATATTCCCAATAATTATACATTAGTCTGAGTAGTTGGACATGTCTCTTGGGCATTTCTTTCCCAAAAAATGCCAATGAACATGATCTTCCTAATAAATTATCAAAGTTCATAAAACAAAAACATACTAAATCATCCTAATTTATTCTAGCAAAAAGCCTGAAGATGTGTCATATTTAAGATGGATAGATTCACAGTGGGATTGTGCAAGTTAAGGGAATCAATGTTACCTTTACAAAAGTAATAATGTACTCTGATCCCTTGAATTCATTTTTTTAATGCGTCAGGCAATATAAATCATATTTAATTATTTACAGAAAATACCTACACAGACTTTTAAGGCTGTCTGAATGTATCAGCTAGAATTCTCTGGAGACTTATTTCCAGAACTTCTATTTATTAGCCGACTCTTGCATATTGTACTTCTAATGGAACAACAAGTGTAGCATGTGTACACATGCACACACACATGCAAACAAATTGGTTACTGATCATAAACACAGAGATATAGACTGAAAGCTTTGATTTTCTTGGGTAAATAGTAATACATGGTCCAAATCATTTAGTCCTTTTATTAAAAGTCTTAAATGAATCTCCTTTCCTCTGGAGGACTGAAAGAGGGTCCCAGAATGACAATTCTACTCCGTATTATTTTCCTGTATGATCAATATTACAATGTTCCTGATTCTAGGATTGACTTGTAACATTTTGCCACCACATTCTTCATGACTGAGGCCCTCTCTCTAATTGTTATCTGGTAAAATTGAGATTCCACACAGAGATAGAAAAGATCATAACATTTATATAAAATTTATTTTATTTGTATAAAATTAAGCAATATGTTCCCCCTTTGTACTCTCTGTTCTGATTAGTTTATGTTTCTCTGTTTAATAAAGGTTGCCTGCTCATTTAATACTTTTTTTTCTTCTAGAGGAGATAATAAAGAAAGAGAAGTTCCTTTTTCTGAGATTAAGGAAAGGGGTGGATACAAACAAATTTGAGTAGAGTTTTTCCTCTGATCTTGAAAGGATTAAAATTCAATGGATATTCCAGTGGACAGAAGGGAGCCGAAATAACTTGTTGATTGGGCTTTGCCCTGTACCACCAACCATTCACCTCACACTGTTCCAGAGGCTTCTCCAAATCTTCAAAGTGTCTCTTCAGGGGGAGGGATAGAGGAACCATGAGTGCTCTGTTCCCGCATCCTTTAATGCAGGGGTCCCCAACCCCCGGTCCATGAACCGGTACCGATCTGCGGCATGCTAGCAACCAGTCCGCACAAACAAGCAAAGCCTCATCCATGGGATGCAGGCAGCACACAAAACCATACACTCTCCAGTCCACAGAAAAACCTTTCTCCACGGAACCGGTCCCTGGTGCCCAAAAGGTTGGGGTCCTCTGCTTTAATGGACATGTCCCTGGAGACAGTTTTTTATTACAGGAACACTGGTGCCAATCCAAATCAGTGGACATCAAATCAATATTACATAACAACTATCCAAACAAGAGTGTGTAATATCATTAGAGAACCATATTATCCTTAATGACACAATACCAGTTCTGAATGAACTTTCATTTATCCTTTTTAATCACATATACTAAATATGAGTCTCAATATAAAGGCCACCTTAAGCCATGCAAGGCACTATCTCCCACCTCAGCCCATTTTAAATGGCTATTGGAGAATAGGAAGAAGGAATGAAGACAGGGACAGTTTCCTATTGTCTTAAACTCCTGAGGAGAAAGAGGGATATAAACCTTATGATTTCATCTTACTATCCAGAGAGCAATTCCAACAACATTCAGCCATCTCAGTTGCCTTCTGTTAGACTTCCATTTGAACAGCAATCCAGAATGATCATTGGTAGACATTTGGGAGTTACCTATTTATCCAAAAGATCCTGAATTTAAGATGATCTTCACCCATGGACCAAAATTTAGAACTGCAACTCTAGTTGAAATTAATCCTGAAAGACACACACCTTCAATTTATGTATTCTACTTCATAAGATGAAATTGGAGAGGACTTCCACAAAGGGAAAAAGACCTTATTGGGTTCATTACATTGTCTCGTTTCAAACAATCAGATATTTCCTGGAATCCCACCAAAAGGTGAAAAAGAAAAAAAAATCTATTCCTTCTATGTAGTTCCTAAGCAACTGATGTTCATAACTGCTTCTGAACTTGGCAGTAGTTGAGGTCAATGGTACAACTAAGTACTTGTTTGTGACATATCATTTACAATTTGCAATGAGGTCATTACTCAGAATCATGGACTAGTGAAAAGTGTTCACCTCAATGTAATGAGCTTCTGTTCAATATAATTCCACTTTACTTCAGAATCTGGAATTTGACTGAACCTGATGCATATCCTTAGTGTTAACATTGCTTAATAGTTACAAGATCATCAAGGACACAGTGAAGTTCTGAATTATAGAAATATTCCAATTTATTACATTCTTGGTCAACTGGCCTTGTTTCAACAAAGAAATATTTTCTGCTGGTATAGTTTCATTACAAATTTGATACAATGTTGTTTCCTCTGCTTTTAACCTTTTAAAAGTTTAAAAACAAAGGGGAAAGTTGGACTGTCTTATGAATATTCCCAACATCCTGCTATGGTGAACAATTTCTTCAGATAAAGAAACAAAGAAGAAATTTTAGCGTACAATTAGAACAATATAAAAACAACCTATTTTGGGGGCAATTCAAGAAAATTGAAGCTTTTCATAGAGCACAGTATCATTCTGTCTCACCAAAAGTATTCAGAATAACAATGGAACCACAGCGTCCTCTTCCCACACACACTTCTGCAATTGAGAAATTCTCTGGCACAGTTCAGTGAAAGATTAATTCAAGATAATGAAGCTATACTTGCATTGCAGATATCTTTACCACATGTTTGCAGCAAATCACTGTAGAGAGTGGTTTTTATCTTGGAAAAAAGAAGAGATTTCCTTTCTTATGTTTAAAAATAATAGTCAATTTTACTCATTTTAAATATGTATGTAGTCTGGATTCCAGAGGGGAGGGGCTGCATTTCAGAGGACCAAAAATAGCAAGGTTTAGATAGTTTGGTTGGGAGAAAGAGAGTAAGACAGCTCGTCCCTGGCAGTTCTCAGAATATATCTATAGTGGTTGCTTCAGTTTGGCAAGACTTCTGTCTGTAGGTGAGAAATAATAAAAGAAACTGCTTGGAAGTAACACTAGATGTTTTTCTTGGTTTTGGGGGCCTGACAAGCTTAAGGAAATATATGCTTTCAAGTCCCAACAACTGCCTAGACAAATCCCTGCAGTTTTCTTCCAAGAGTTTTTGCAGCGTTTGCTATTACTTTTTCCTAAGGCTAGAGAGAATAACTGGCCCAAAGTTTCTTAGCTGACTTCAGGTCTAAGGCAGAACGAGAACTCAATGTCTTCTGATTTCTAGCCTAAGGGACTACTGACTCCCAATGTGTAGCTTACAGAATATCTATTATCATCATTTTTAAGTATTATATCATTAATCTTGACTGTAACAGACATGATAAGAAGTCATTTCAGCATGAAATTTCTAAAGGTGGAAAAATATTTTATTTTAGGAGACTTTTTTTTTCAGGATAAACGTATATCACTGCATCACTATACTCTATCCTGTTTGTGATTTCAATATGTTGTAAAACTGGTTTACGCATTAATGTGAACCAAAATTCCTGTTAAGTTAGCATGTCCTTTGCAATATCTAATATTGTTGGATTAATGTGTAAAAGGATTTCTATATTCCATATGTTTATTGAATGATCAAATGCAGTTGAAATACGGTTAAGTGACAAGATTTTCTTTCAGGTTTGAGTATTCAAAAGAAACGATGTTCTATCACAGAGAAAGAGGTTGTTTCAAATATCAGTATCTAAATTTCACTTTTACTGTTACTTCATTGATCTTCTGGTTATAATAGCTACTGTGATCTTCAAACCACTACGTCTCAAATTCTTCTAAGTCAAGCTTCTGGGGAAGGCTAATGGAAAAAGAAGTGAAAAATGGGTGGGATCCAGGGTGAGAAAGAAAGAAAAATGGTAAGGATTTTATAAATGAGAAGGAAGCAAGGGAAAATTGTTGGGAGAGTGAAACCAACAGTAACGAAAAATAGTAGAATTTGAGTCTTAGATGCAAGTTAAAAATTAAAGGAACTTTGATGGCTTTATATTCAATTCCCTGCACAGTTCAGGATTTATATTGTATAGAGCAATCACAGTATCCCTAAATGGATGATTATCTACCTTTGCTTAAATAACTCTAGTAGAACAGAGATCATAGTCTTTTAAGGAAGCTCATAGCATTCATCCACAGTCACCTCTCCTCTTCTAGCCATCTGCTCCAGTCCTCTCCTCTTGAGCAACACTGAATGTCTACACAACAGGCAATGCCTTACGCTTATAGCATTTTTCTTCCTTATTTTCTTCAGTGCTTTGTTGTTTTATCCCTTGCAACTGCTTCCTGCTCTCCTAAAGAAATGGGATGCACATTTATTAAAGGAACATCATTTTTTCTACATTCTGTATATAATTGTTATAATAGTATGGCAGTACCTGGTTTGTTTGTTTTTAATTTCTATTTTCACTACCCTTTAGTTTTCCTTTATATTTCCCAGCCATGAACAGGTAAAGCAGCTGATCTTCAAAGTGGGCAGAACTGGGAAGAGTTAAATAAATATGTGTGAGACATAAAAAAAATGGCAAAGGTAATCCAAGTAATGTTCAAGAGTCTGGTAAGAAATCAATTCATAAATTCCCAGTAGAAGCTTGGTACTGTGATGTAGAAGAAAGTTTATACCCTAATCAAAAAACTAGCAATATGAAAAACAACACACACACACACACACCCCACAACACTGGCATAGCAAACTACCGTATATAAACAGGGAGCACTTATCTGCAGTGATGATGTGATCTAGTTGGGTGACAAAAAGTTTATTAGGTTGCACAGGGTGACAACTAAATAGCCAAATCAAAGTCAGGGAACAATTACAAAGAACAAATACAGCTAGAACTCAGTCTTTAAAATTTGTTAAGAACTAGGGAGTCACTTACCTGGTAAAGATGCATCATAAAGTCAGAAGTAATCCTTGACCTAGGATCACAGTTTTGGTTGCGAAGTGATGGGATTGTTAAATGAGTCTTATATGATTAGGCCAGATTTTACAAATATTTTTACCTCAGTTGTTAAGCAAATCACATGGTTGTTAAGTGAATTGTGCTTTGCGAATTGAATGCAACTTCCCAGTTAGAAACCAGATGAGAAGGTTGCAAATTATGATCACGTGATTGTAAGACTTCAATCATTGTAAATGCAAGCCCTTGTAAGCTTAATTTCAGTTATATGACTTGGGATGAAGTGATGGTCATAACTTTGAGGACAGGTCATAAGTCACTTTTTTCAAAACTGCCTAACTTTGAACTGTCATTCAATGAGTGATTGTAAATTGAGGATTACCTGATTATCTCATCCAGCTTGAAGGAAAAGAACAGATGACAAAATACTATTTCATTGTTCAATTCCCATTCCATTTTCTAAAGCAACCAATGAAAAGAGCTTCGTCTCTTGCTTTGCCAAAAGTCCAAAGATTCCATTTAGAATGTCTTGGAAAGGATCAAAAAGAACCCTGATATGCTGAAGAAGGAGTTGAAAGTGGCTAATTTCCATATGGGGATAATGTCTAGTTCAGGGGTGGCAAACCTATGGCATGGGTGCCAGAGGCGGCACTCAGAGCCCTTTCTGTGGGCACGCGCGCTGTCGCCCCAGTCCTAGGCCTTCAGCTGGGTTTTATAAAACTTTTTTGCTTTAGGCCTCCGCCGCCGTGTGCAAAAAAAAAAAAGGTTCAATCAGTCAATTTCAACTTCTTGCGGGGAAAAAAAAGGTCTTGCAAAGTTGGAATTGATTGATTGAACTTTTTAGTCCCACCCAATCTGCCGTTACCACCACAGCCACATCCACCTAATGGGCCATGCCCACCCAATGGGCCATACCCACCCAATGGGCCAGACCCACCCAGCACTCAACGATGCATAAATGGGTTTTGGGTTGCAGTTTGGGCACTCGGCCTCTAAAAGGTTCGCCATCACTGGTCTTGTTCTATTAGAGAGTTGTGGTGGCGCAGTGGTTAAAGTGCAGTATTGCAGGTAAAGTCTGCCCACAGTCTGCAATTCAATCCTGACCAGCTCAAGGTTGACTCAGCCTTTCATCCTTCCGGGGTGGGTAAAATGAGGACCCAGATTTTTGGGGGCAATATACCTCTCAGAGACGGCTGTAAAGCACTATGAAGCGATATATAAGTCTAAGTGTTATTGCTTTTAGAAATGAATCAATCTTAAAGGTTGGAAAATCTTACTTTAGCACCTTGGATCTATGATTCTTAAGCTAGAAAGAAAACAGAAGGAATATCCATTTCCCTTAAGAACTGTAACAATGCAGCCAGGCTGCTTTTGTTGCCTGAATTACAATGACCTCTAAAACATTCTGCTCATCACATTTCCACATGGCATCTTTTTAAAGTAGAACCAATTGCATTAAAACAGTCATGAAACTTCAGGCTTCCACACTTCAGTGAAAATGTAATCAGAAAAATTTAAAATGCATATATTCCAATTCTTTCCCACCTGCACTTTCAACAATGGGAGGCAAATGTGTCACCAAGATTCACCAAGGGCATAATTAATAATTATCAACGTTCCATCTGTGGAATTACTAATGGCAAAATTACTTACACAACCAACATGTTCTTATAAACTCTGCATCTGATTTCTCTGTTTATAAAACCCTCTTTCTCTCTCTCCTCTGTGTGTGTTTGTGTGTGTTTATCATTGCTGTCATTCTTTTTCCTTCTTACTAGAGATGAAAGCTGTCTAACCAAAATGATTCATGTGAATCTAAGTGGAAGAGAGATATTTGTTATTTATTTAGTAGAGATTTAAACCCACCCCACCCAATTCCAGATATTCTGCCAGAAAAACAAATTCTGATTAGCCATACAGATTATATTGAAGTTTTCTAGGGTTATAAATTTATTATAAATAAATAGCTTTTGTCTAAATTTCAACCCAGGTCACCTGAGATTTTAACCTTTGACTACTTTAAATAAGTATTCAAACTATGGCTGAGCAAGCTTTACTAGCAGAGCTGGGATTTTTATTGTTTGGTGGAATAGGGCATAGAACCAATAATTCCACAGTAGATGTCTGTCTGTACTACATGAACTCATCTTCTTAGGATAATAAAATAAAATAAAATGGAGGCCATTATTATGATTATTATGAATTGGATGCAATGTTGAGGCACAGTTTATATTTCAATTGGGATTTTTGTGTGCCCCCCCCCCAACTTCATTTTATAGGATTTTCTCTTGGGAACTGCTTGTTTCTTTTCTTTTTTTAAAAAAAATCATGTTTATGTCATCAGTGATAGATGCATAATTTAGATTTGTTAGGATAAAATCCACAATCAAAACCAATGCAGGGTGTTTGGTAAACACAGAACCCTTCACCCTTAGGGAAAATATATCTTCTTCTCCTGTTCTGTTCTGTTCCATTCATTTCCATTTCATTCATTTCCATTTCATTCATTTCCATTCCATACTGAGGTGCCCGAACAATATTTCAGAAGGTAGATAAATGAGACTTTCAGACTGATGGTTTATAATGCTATGATTCGAACTGCATTATGTCTTTTAAAACGTGTTCTCTTTGCCTTTAACATAAGAAGAAAAGAAGTGTTAGGAGAACATAGATGTAAACATGAAAGACATAATGCCTACTCTTCATAAAATTTTATGAATGAGGCAGTTTGCATCCACTTAATAAAAAAAGTGTCATTTAAATGCATGGGCACTCTCCATAGAGTCTCACTCAGAAGTGCCTATATAAGGCAGTCTTGTCCTTATTGTCTCCCTGAAGCAGGATATGGCATTCCCCATTTGTGTTGACCCTTTGGGGGTAAAGTGACTCCACAGTTGGGTGAAGTTAGGGTCCACATGCATCCCTAAGGCTAAACTCTTCTTCCATTCAAATTTATCATAATTTGTCATTATTAGAACATTCAGTTATAAGAAGAGGTTCCTGGATTTTCTTGTTTCCTCTTCTTCACTTTTTTTGTTGTCTTGTATCTTTTCACTGATTAAGTTTTTGGGATGGACCTGTCTATTGATATATTACTGTATATTATACTTGCTTTCTCTCAGTGATAATATCCACCTACTCTCTTAGCAAGGTAGTTTAAAAAATATTGGATTAACTGGGTAAGGGAATAGAAAGAGTGGGCTCCCAAGAAACTTCCTCAGGTTATTTATTAACAAAAAAATGGATTAAATTGCCTTAATAAAAAGAATATTCTAAAGTCTGCTTCATTATATTCTCCTTTTCTTGGCAAATTGAAGTGGCTCCTGTTTTGCCTGAAATGTGCTTGTACTCAAATTTTTAGAATTTGCACAACTGTTCGGTCATCTAGACAAAGAGAAAACGTCTCTCACATAGAAGAAAATATTGCGTTGATTAAATAAAATGCCTCAACATAAAAAAAAGTAAAAAATCGAACCTTTCTCAAAAGCATTATATCAAGACACTTAAAAACTTCATTGTTTTTGAAATGTCCCCCTCCTACACACATGCGTATGCCCGCACACAAACACACACACACACACACACACACAGTGCATTTAAAAGTAATAAAACAAACAAAGACATTGGTTGCTCTAAACTTCCAATTTCAATCCATTCCGTCTCCACAGCAGTTTAAATGAAGCATGGAGTGGGACCATAAAACTGCCTTTGATATTTCATTTAATATGTTACTATCATTTGCCTTTTACAAGTTAGCTGTTCCACATATCAGTATAAAGGATTTCAAAGTAATCCTTTGACTGAGGGCTTTTCCAAATGGATATGCTTTTTCTGCAGTTGTGAGATACCACCAAAGTCTGCCAGTGTACTCTGGGCCACCTTTATCCTTTAAAGAGGGACAACTGAAGAAAGGGATTGGTGGATTTCATAGCAACTCCTGCTAATGGGAGAAACAGTTGTTCTTCCTAAGAGAGGTGGTAGGTTTTGATAGATGATCAGATAATCTGTCCAAACGTGGTCTTGAATTAGCTGATCTATGAGGAGGATCCTAAAATAAAATCTAAATCTAATGAGGCAATAGAGTGGATCTAATTTTATTCCCTTACACTGAATCTAATTGAATCATTACATGAACAACATATTACATTATATATACTTTGTATATAATGGAATCCAATTTCTTTAAAAGAAATCAAACACAAAAAAGGCATTATTTTATTTTATTTTAGGAGGGTGGCCAAAAAAGTGGGTAGGCATTGGTTTAAATTGAAATAATCCCTCTCAGTTGACAATGCTCTGCCCATATGGTATGTTCTCAGAATCCTGCCACAACTCTTCCATCATCTTGCTTGTTACTTAGGAGAGAGAAAAGGTGTTCATTTATAAATATAAATATACTATAATAATAATTTCATAAAAGCACAAAGAACATCCATGTTTAAAAAATTACAGTAATATAAGAAATGAAAGATTAATGCCACACCAATTTGAATCCGTGCATTGTTCCTATAATTTTTGTTGCATGCCTATTACCTGTATGCTTGTACTTCTAAACAACCTTTCTTACTCCGATACTCACTTTTTACAGCCAAAAGTTGATAATTGACCAGATGCTGTTAAGGGCAAATAAATTCCTAACCTTTTCCTTTGTTTACCTGAGAAATGGCAGCAAGCAAAACTTGAAAGAAAGAAAGTGTCCATATAATTGGAATCATGCTCAAGAGACAAAAGATTTTCATATTCTCATTGTAACAGTCAACTAATTAGGTCTGTGTCTCTATGGAGTGTGACAAAGGAGTGGTTTTATCCATGTTTATTAGCAATTCACTATTCACTATAAAAATATGGGGCCATAGAACATTGCTTGAGGGCTAACATTTCTTGTGGCTGAATAAATTGTGATTCCAGCCACTGTACTCCCAGATCTTTATTAAAATATATATTTATGATTTGCCCAAAGCTCTGTTATTCCTTAACAATTTTGTCAGTATTTCCATTTTGTAATGGTATACCAAAGTGCTACTTTGAACAAAATAAAGAAACGGGAGGCTGCTGTTTGTTCAACTTACCTTCTAAACAGAGAAGTGGATTTGTAATCTTTAATATACTCTCCTGCTGCTATTTCTGCTATCTTTACATATGGCTGTTGTGTTACCTAATAATGCTTCCTATAGCTTTATTCCATTCCTCAGAGTGGGGAGAACAGTGCAGCTCTGGGAAGGGCAGCAGACATTTGCCACAATACCCAATGCCATGCTGATATGCCAAAGACAATATCTAATGTAGGCTACTACTTGTGACCCTGTTGTTTGTTGACAGACAAGAATCTCGTGAATAGCATCTTGAAAACTGATTTAATACCCCAAGAAGTTATTTATAAAACAAATAATGAATACAAGTCAATCAGAACAGCGATTTGACTCCAGCTTGTTTACATAATCAATATTTATGAACTCACGCATGGTTTATATTAACAAAAGCTTCTGCATGTTTCAGCGCAACTTTGTGCTGTTTATCTGGACTTCTTTGATAAATGTCTCTTCTCTAGTTTGCACATTTAATCCTGCATAAATAATTCATGCTGTTCAAGTTAGAGTAAAGGAGTTTTGAAGCATCAGTTATAGTCTTCAAATGGATAACTAGTTGATTAATCAATGCATTTAAATATGTTTGCATACAAGTGAAACTTCAAAGACCTTTTGATCAACTAAATAAATTATAATCTAAACTACAGCTACCGCATTATGAAAGGAAACAACTATTGATGTTTACCAAAATGCAATTTATTTTTAATACAAGTATAACTTCCTTCTGACACATTATTGAATTTTATCTATGAAGCCAAGTTTTAGAAAAAGAACATTGCACAAAGTCAGTGACTAAGGAAATGAAGCACTGCTATAATGTTACACATTTCAGGAAACCAAATCTTTCCAGACTGCAGATTTATTTTTTTCTTCTCAAAAGTATACTTTTTCAGCTAGCCTAAGTACAGAATTTTATATATAAAAGAAATATTTATTCTGCTGAGCTGTGCAATTAACCTATCAATTGATCAGTTTAATTAAGACTGCAAACATACATACTGAAGTAAAAGACTTCCTGAACTTTCTGTTAAGACGATTGTAAGAATAAATCATGAAGCAAGTTTTGACTGTCTAAAAGACATTTCAGAAATGCATAGCTTGTATGTTTTGAGCAGAAGGTCAAACAATTAAATATCTATAAAACAGCACAAGTTAATAACAAAAATGGAATTTGTTTGTTTGTTTTTGCTTTAAGATTATTCTCATGTTTGTGTATCTCTAACACTTCTTTAAATTCCATTCTCAATAGCACTAGCTCTAGCAATAGCACTTCGATTTATATAGTGCTTCACAATGCTTTACAGCCCTCTCTAAGCGGTTTACAGAGTCAGCATATTGCTCCCTCCCCCCCATAACAATCTGGGTCCTCATTTAACCAACCTCAGAAGAATGGAAGGCTGAGTCATCCTTGAACTGGTCAGAATCGAACTCCTGGCAGTGAACAGAATTAGCCTTCAATACTGCAATCTAATCACTGTGCCATCATGGTTCAATGCTCCAGAGTAGTCCAGTAGCCTCTGAACAGTGTTCTTTGTCACAACAAAGTACATAAATAAATATCAATCCTTAATATCTGTTTTCTCAGAGTGACCAACAATTGTAGTTAGATTTAAAAAAATGCCACTGTTTAAGCAGTTAAGTCCATTAAGACAGCAATCTTCTTCATGTTTATTTAGAAAAAAACTTCACTGATTCATTGGAAAGCAATCTCATGAGTACAGACTAAACTTGTATTCCATTTTTTTTTATCATTGTGTCTATCCAAATGGCTGATTGCCTGACTTGTGTCAGTTCTTCACCATACCATTTTGCCCTGCTATACTTTCAAAAAAGTTGTGGGGATAAAATCTTTTTAAGTGCAATACATGCAATTAAGCAAGCTGGTTGCCTAGCTAACTAGCAACTGATTGTAAAAAAAAAAAAAAAGCTAAGAAGATTTGAATTGATTAGCCTCTGAAATGAGAATCCACCAGGAATTATGAAAGGTCTTGGATAAATTAATAAAGCATGCTAGAAACAGCCAATGCACACTATTTTTATATTCCTGGCAAGAAATCTAAATGGCATTGCCTGTGAAGACACTGGGAGTCAAACTCAATTCAAAGGTGCTACCTATAGCCTGGAGTTTGAGCAAACTATAATCTGGATAGCTAAATGTCTGTGGAGATTCTCAGTCATCCAGGTCATGCTTGTCCCAAAGGTTCTTTTTCAAGAGACAACTAGACTTTATTGTTTTGTTTTGTTTTTGTTTTTGAAGATGATTCACTTCTCATCCAAGAAACATCTACAGCTCTTGGATGAGAAGTGAAACGTCTTCAAAGAAAAACAAGAAAGTCCAGTTGCCTCTTGAAAAAGCACCTTTGCCACTATCTGGATACCTCTGGCAGGTCTTGTTTTCAGTTGAAGATGAAATTCCCAACATTCAGTAGGAACATTTAAAGTCTCAAACTTTTGAGCAGCATGTACAGGTAGTCCTCAACCAGAATTTCCATACCTAAGCAAGGCAGTTGTTAAGTGAGTCACATCCAATTTATGACCTTTTTTTTTTACCACACTTTAAGCTTCCTCCATTGCTTATCAGACACTGTCTATGGAGATCGTAAATGGTGATCATATGACTCTGGGGTGCTGCAACCATTGTAAATATATGCAAGTATTTCCCAAGTGCCCATATATTGATCACATGCTGTGATGGTTATAAGTGTGAGGGCCAGTCATAAGTCAGTTTTTTCAGTACTACTGTAACTTTCAATGCTCATTAAATGAATGGCTTTAAGATGAAGATTACCTTTATCTCGTCCAAGGAAGTTTATCTCCTAAAACCATATCCGATGGTTTGCCCACTAACACGTTTCCAGTTTGATCAGATTTCAGTATGATTTATCCCAGAAATAGAGAAAATAAGGAAAACAATGGTAGCAGATGGCCAGTGGGAAGTGAAATAAAAGAGAAGGAAGCCTTACATCCATACATTACGCAGCTATTGCTTGAAAGGCATCTCAACCTTCAGCAACAGCTTGCAGTCGTTTTCCTTTTCTTGTCATTCACTTGTCTTCCATCCTTCCAATCAATGTAAGGCAACCTTTCCAACTCATTGCCTGGGTAAGAAGTGAGAAATTGTTGTCCAACCAAATACCTATAGAGGGAAATATCATCTATTCATTTAAGGTAACATATTACAATCAGCCAGAATAGAGCTGGAAGGGAGGTTTTCTAGTTCAACCCCCTGCTCAAGCAGGATACCCTATACCATTTCAGACAAGTGGCTGTCCAGTCTTTTCTTAAAAACCTCCAGTGATGAAGCACCCACAACTTTTAACAGCAAGCTGTTCCACTGGTTAATTGTCCTCGCTGTTAGGAAATTTCTCCTTACACTAATTAGTTGCTAGCTATAAATTGAAGGCTATTTTGTGCTAAAATATAGGGGTGGTTCTAGGGTTTTCCAGCTCGAAAGAAAATATAGCAATTCTTATTCCAAATGTACTATGTGTATATGCATATCATTATGTGTGTTTGTTTGTATGTGTGTATATGCTGCTCTGAACTGATTCAATTTTCAGTTTCTTTAGCTTTTGCCAAAAATTCATGGGCCAAAAATGACTTTTGTCAAGTTTCATCAACAGCTCATTGATTATTTCATCATGAAAACTTTGTTCACACTGCAATTAGATTAAGATGGATGGAATATAAGCAGATTTGTGACAGATGTATGAGAGCAGTTTGACCTAAATGCAGTATGGATTTGTGAGAAGATGCTTTTCAGTGCCCTGTGCACTTCTCAAATAAGCCTTGTTCGGATAACTTTCTGTTATATTATTATTAATCTTGTAGTGCTTTTCCATTTATAAAATAGTTACCTTTGAAGTCTCATTTTCATCACCAGAGCTGAAACTGCCTTTGAACTTGGATCCTTCACATGACTTCTGAACTCCATTAACTCTTCACAATAATGTAAAGAGTTTCATCTTAGGATGAAAAAAAAAGTTGTTTAATAATGATAAAAATACTTTATAGGCTACAGTCACTTGGTGGTCCCCCATCCAATGACTAATCAGGCCTGACCTTGCTTAGCTTTCTCAAGGTCAGCTTGACATTGCCATTTGCTGTGCTAAATGGCAAGTGAAGCATGATCTTGTTCCTCGGGGCAATTGGGAATAAGCAGGGGCATATCTATGACCAACAGTGAGAGCTACACCAAGACACAGCTTCATCATTGTTTTTCAATAAAAAAAAATCCAGTTAGTTCTTGAATAGAAGTTTCCAGAATCTGGAATCTCTGAGATTTGAGCAAAAAGCCTGAAAACTGTATGATGTTTTAAAAATTCTATTTCTGTTTAAATATTTCTATTTCTATTAAATGTCTATGTCTATGAAATATTTTCCAAACGTTCTAATCAAAGAATTGCATGCTGAAGTTGTGAAAGACATTTGTGCAGAAGCATCAACAGAGAAATACTTCACCAGATGTATCTACACTAAGAGTATCAGAATAAAATGAAACTACTCCATGCTTTTGTTATAAATCATTCTTGCTCTGCTATTCAAAAACACAGCATCTTTATCAGCTACAGGATTGAAGTTAAGGATCTTCAAAGGCTTTGGAACCTATTCACATGTTCAGTCTCAACAGGTGTTTAAACAGGTAGAAGAAATACAGGATAAAATGATATTGCATGTTCCTGTCTCAGGCATTTGCTTGCTAGAATTAATAGGAATGTCTGAATGGTAGAACATTCTCATTGCCTCCCTGCACTTCTCTATACGAATCAGATGGGTAGCAAAATTGCTACTTCCCATATCTGCTCAACACTCACACTTATCCTACCTGAAATCAGTGCAAAATAGTTAAAATAGAGCATGTATTTGGAAAGTGTAATGCAGAGTTTAAAACACCTAGTCATGGTTAGGTAGCTAATAGGTGGAAAGAAGGTTTGAAGAGAGAAACACTAAAGTAAGTAGTATAACTTTTATATATATAAAAAGTATTCTTGAGGCTGGTGTATGCTGAAAACCAAGTTCAAAACCAACACTTTTCTCTCCCTGAAACCTTCTAGATTGATACAACCTAACTCCACCTCCAGCTTT
>NW_015388422.1:0-2474 GCF_001527695.2 Protobothrops mucrosquamatus
AACTTTATTTTTTAAAAAATAGCAGAAATAGATAGCCAAATCTTGTAAGATTGCGATGTTGCCTCTAGAATTTGCAGGGAAATTGGTCAAAACGTGCATGTTTTGGGAATGGGGGTGTGGATGGGAGAATGGCTTGGACCTCATTGCACCTGAGTTTTGATTTAAAAATTGGGATATCCAGAAACAATTGCAAAAACACGTTTATCTACCTTTACATTCCCTGTTTGGCAGCATAAATGAACTTTGCCAGAACAACTCCTTGGCAAAAATAATTGAATGATCTTTTTATTCTATTGTAAAATTATTACTGTATTACAATACAGTTACCGAACTGAACAGTGTATTCCACTCGTTCCTAAGTCTTTATGATGGCTTAGAGTAAACAAATCCTTTATTATATCCTGGATGCTGATTTTCATTTGTTTTAGCATTACCTCTTTGGTATCTGTCTGTGTTTATTATTAGACAGACATGTTATAACAATTTCTGCAGCATATGTCTATTTTTTTTAGGTAAAAGATTAACTGTTTCACACACAAAACCTCGAAAACTAACAGCATTTCCTTTTAAGTTTAATTGGGTGAAATGAAGAGAAAATTTATTTTTCTTTTTATTAATTTATTTATAACATTTTTTAAGCATCCCATCTCCATCACGGAATCACAGAATCAAGCTTCTTAAGCGTGCAGACTGTTATTCGAAGAGAGTATTTCACAGTGGAACTCTGGCTGTTGTAAGTAGCCTTGCCACTAGAGAAAAATTCATTAGAGCGCATTTGGTTTTCATTGCATAGGTTGAAAACTGGTAGTGAGAAAAGCCATAGTGTTGTTCACCCTGAGCAGCAACTTGTTATTTTTTCCATATTGTAGCCCCACAGTGAGACAGGCGACAAAATAAATAAATGAATAACAGAAACTTCTTACTGACCCTACTTAAAGATCAAAATTTGCTAGTTGCCATGGCATTTACTTGTGCTGCAGAAAAATAGTTTTCTCCGTATAGAAATTATCTTCAGTATATATACTCTGCACTTTGAACAACTTTATGATGCTAGCTAGGCATTTGCTAAAAATAAAGAGGATGAAAGAATGGTGAGGGCAAAAAGAGAGAGAAACACAAATATACCTCACTTTAATTAATGCTATCCTGCCACATACAAGCTGCAGCATAAAAGATGTGACTTTTTAATGCCCCACTGAGATTTTTGGGTGTACGTTTTCAGGATTCCCAAGTATGAAGTGGAGATACCATTTTCTGCACAACTTTGGTTGAAACATCTCTACTGAAAAAAATCATCTTAGTTTGATGGTATGCCAATCATTTTGGCTTTCCAAGTCTCCTGCTTGTAAATCATTTGTGCTTGAGTTGTATTGTGATCATTAGAAAGTGGTTACAGTTTTCCTTTAATAATTGCATCTCTCTATATCTCTGCCTATATCCTGTGCTTATTTTTATTTTTTTTGCCTTTATTCAGTAAGACCTATTCCGAAAATAAGCCCTGCTTGATTTTTGGAGGTGGACTTAATCTAAGCCCTATACCCAAAATAAGCCCTAGTTTTGGGGCGAGGCACACACCTAAAAATCAAGCTAGAGCGGCGGGGTGTGTGGAGCTGCCCCATGTGCCCCCCCTCCACATTTACCTTGCAGCCAGGCCTCTCCCACTTCTTCTGCGGAGTCCCCAGCCCTGCATTTCGCAGTCAGAGGTCTTTCTGGAAGGCACTGCAGTTGATAACTGAGCTATGCATTTAATCATTCATTCAATCCATAGCTCGGTTTTCGGCTGTAGTGGTCTTCCGGAAAGGCCTTTGACTGCAAAATGCAGGCCGGAGCTCCATTCTCAGCTGCAGACTGAAGCTGGTCCTTCGGGTGCAGAAGAAGAGGGCTGGCTGGGCGGGGCTGTCCGTGCTAGAGGTGAGTGGAACCCCCCCCAAATAAGACCTGGTGCCTCTTTTGGAGGAAAAAAATAAATAAAAATAAGACAGGGTCTTATTTTGGGGAAAACATGGTACCCCTTAAGTGTGCTGCAGCTGCCAAAAAAGCCAACACAGTGCTAGGCTGCATTAACAGAGGGATAGAATCAAGATCTAGGCATTGTGAAGTGTTAATACCACTTTACAATGCCTTGGTAAGGCCACACTTGGAATACTGCATCCAGTTTTGGTCACCAGGATGTAAAAAAGATGTTGAGACTCTAGAAAGAGTGCAGAGAAGAGCAACAAAGATGATTAGGGGACTGGAGGCTAAAACATATAAGGAACGGTTGCTGGAATTGGGCATGTCTAGTTTAACAAAGAGAAGGACGAGGGGGGACATGATAGCAGTGTTCCAATATCTCAGGGGCTGCCACAAAGAAGAGGGAGTCAAGCTATTTTCCAAAGCGCCTGAAGGCAGGACAAGGAGCAACGGGTGGAAGCTAACCAAAGAGAGAAGCAACCTAGAACTAAGGAGAAACTTCCTGACAGTTAGAACAATTA
>NW_015388422.1:3318-6964 GCF_001527695.2 Protobothrops mucrosquamatus
GCTGCCACAAAGAAGAGGGAGTCAAGCTATTTTCCAAAGCGCCTGAAGGCAGGACAAGGAGCAACGGGTGGAAGCTAACCAAAGAGAGAAGCAACCTAGAACTAAGGAGAAACTTCCTGACAGTTAGAACAATTAACCAGTGGAACAACCTGCCTCCAGAAGTGGTGAATGCTCCAACACTGGAAGTTTTTAAGAAGAAGCTGGACAGCCATTTGTCCAAAATGGTATAGGGTTTCCTGCCTGAGCAGACCTCCAAGGTCCCTTCCAACTTTATCATCGTTGTTGTTGTTGTTGTTGTTGTTGTTGTTGTTGTTGTTGTTGTTGTTGTTGTTGTTGTTGTTGTTATTATTATTATTATTATTATTATTATTATTATTATTATTATTATTATTATTAAGCTGACTAGTAATTTCTTTGGTTCTTGTGTGCTGACATGAGTGTTCAGAGCTTTGCAAACAGATAAAAGAGTTCTCCTGTAAGGAGTTTGCAGTCTAAGTCAGATTTCACCACTTTGATTCTCTCCAAATGTACTGGATTACATCACACTCTTCCATCACACTTATTCAACAGTTAACATTGATGGGGAAGACATAATTAAATATGTAAAAGTGGGGGAGTCTGTGTAAGCTTAATTGTTTATCTTATACATTGTATAATGCTGTAAGCTGCAAAAGATATAGCTGATAAAACCATTGAGCCCCTTTATTATATCAGGACGTTGCTTCTAATTTGAATAAGATGTTCAAAGATTACTCAGTTTCTTTTATCTTTGTCTATCATGCTGGTTTGATGCGCTTTATGATTTGCAAAATAACACAAAGCAATATTTGTCTAGTCTTCATCTAGTCCTGTGGTGGCAAACCTATGGCACGTGTGCCCCAGTCCTAGGCCCTCAGCTGGGTTTTATAAAATCTTTTTGCTTTAGGCCTCCGCCGTTGTGTACAAAAAAAAAAAAAAAGGTTCAGTCAATCAATTTCAACTTTTCGCAGGGGAAAAAAAGATCTTGCAAAGTTGGAATTGATTGATTGAACTTTTTAGTCCCATCCAGTCTGCCGTTAGCACCGCAGCCACGCCCACCCAATGGGCCGCACCCACCCAAAAGGCCATGCCCACCTGGCACCCGACTATACATAAGTGGGTTTTGGGTTGCAGTTTGGGCACTCAGTCTCTAAAAGGTTTGCCATCACTGATCTAATCTAATCTCCTACCCTGTCCCTCATGTCTTCAGGCCCCTTATCATTTTGGTTGCTCTCTTCTAAATGTCTTGTGTAATTTAATCTTAACAGTGTACGTTGTTGTTGCAGCCTATGAATTCATTTATCATTTTCTGCGCCTGTAACATATTCAGTTTGTGATCCACCAAGGCATCCACTGCTGCCCCGTATGATCTTTGCACAAATCCTATGTGCCCTCTTCTTGTTTAGTAGCTGCATTCCATTCTAATGACATAGTCATTAATCAGAATGGTTACTAAATAGATACAACACTGATTTCTCATATCTCAGTATGAGACTTTACATTTGACCATTTGAAATTCATATTGCTGGGTTTTTTGGAACTCTTGACATTTTCTGCTAAGCTATTTGCTGTCTCTCCTATCACTGGGTAATCTAAAAAAATTGATATATTTTCTTACTCAAATTCAAATCATAAGTACTTTGTACAATGTAGGGCCTAGGACTGAGTCTGTGGTATATCTTTTGACATTTCCCTCCATCTCATTGGGTATGTAGTTCAACCGGCAATGCATTTATGTAATAGCATAGTTCAGTTCACATGTTGTCAACTTTTCTAGTAGAATCTCCTGGGAGACTATCAAATGCTTTGCCAAAATGAATATACGGTAAGTCCATTGCATTACCCTGGTCAGTTAAAACAGTAAAGAAAGGAAATCAGGTTGGTTTGACATTTATAAATTTAAGTTGGCTTCTGCCAAGCAATGTATTCTTTTCTAATTGCTCACCAACTAAATGCTTAATAATTTGTTCCAAATTTTTACTTGTTATTGGCATCAAGCTGACGAATCTTGGTAATCTTTTCCCTCTTTTTCTGAAAACATGAACAATATTTACTCACCATTATAAGATATTATTTACCATGTCTTTGTTACTTCTGTAACATCCAAATCAAGAATTCTTATTGCACTGTAATCTCAAATCTGGGATGTGGAGGTTTTTGTGTATTATATATAAAGTGCAACATATAAATTTAATAAATAAATAAAAATAAGTGTGTGCATTAAACGGAGTATGTATTTTGAACTGTTCTAGGTGGTCTGTGGTTTGGCTCAGCCAAAATTTAAAACATTTTGATTGTTTGTTATTTCAGTTAATGAAAAATCCAGTGGTATTTTATAGGCCAAATGCAGTAAGTTCAAGTTGACGATAGAAAGCTATCTGGTAATAATGCTTTAATTTGAATTCTTGCAATGGGCAGAGGGTTGGATTATATTACTCTTGATACCAGGGGTTCCCAACCAGGGGTGCGAGACGATATTCCAGGGGGTACAAAAACTTGGGTTTTCAAAATTATAGTGCAGTGGTGGCGAACCTATGGCATGCGTGCCAGAGGCGGCACTCAGAGCCCTCTCTGTGGGCACACGCACCGTTGCCCCAGAAGAGTTCACCAGAGTAGCGAGCACGTGGCGTTTGGAAGTGACAGGGCAGGAAGTGAGCAAGCAAGCAACGTTGCCCCCCCCGGGGATGTCGCGGAGATGGTGAGGGACTGGCCCCGCCGCCCTGGCCCCAGCCATGCTCACCAAGTCTGCCGTGACCACTGCAGCCACACTACCCAGTGGGCCACGCCCCCATGCCCCCCCTGAGGGCACCACAATGCTGATGCAGCCCTGGCACTTTGCAATAAATAAGTGGGTTTTGGGTTGTAGTTTGGGCACTCCATCTCTAAAAGATTCGCCATCACTGTTATAGTGTATATGCATAATTCGTTGCCATTATTTTGAACTTTTGTAAGGGGTACGAGAATATATCAGAAGTGTTCTAGGGGTGCGGGGTATAGAAAAGGTTGGGAGCCACTGCCTTAAGCTTTAAGATAAGGCTGCAAAATACACAATTCATTAGCAATTTTTTGTGGCGCAAAATATCCCTCCCCTTCATAGTTTTGAGAGTTAGGGGGATTTTTAAGGAGAAAATGGTAGCCTTACATTTTGTAGATGTCTAAGACTCTCATTTCATGACCATGTTAATAAATTTAGTTGTAATAGCCACCATAATAAGCAAATGGAATTTTTCACCCATTGTCTCTTTCCTCTCCACGTTAAATAACAATATAAGAAAAATGCTGTAGCTTCTTCAGTATTATAGCCATGTTGTAACCTGCTTAAAATTGTAAATAATACACCAATTAATAAGCTACGGAATACATTAATAAAATAATATTGACACTGTTTGTGCGAAGGCTTGTTGATTTCACTTTGTGAGCGATCGATGCTGTTTTCTTTATAGAGAGTTTTGTTTTGATTGTTAAATCCATCGTTGCCTGTGGGTGAGGAAAAAAGCTAGAACTGAAGGGGTCTCAAAAAGAGAATAGAATGCCAACATTTAATCGAAAGTGGTTACAAGCAAAGAATGTTAGGTTTCTGTACTGCTGTGTATGCAGATGACTCACTGCAGAGTACAACAGTGATCCT
>NW_015388422.1:10218-11816 GCF_001527695.2 Protobothrops mucrosquamatus
GCTTCATGAAATAGCTTTCTTGTATTAAAGTAATTACATCTCTTGTTCTTGCTTTTATCTCATTCTAAAAATACTATCAGAGGTTACAAGTGAGAGGCGGGGAACTGATTTCTTGTGTAGGTTTGAGGTAGGAACATTTTAGAAGAATTTTGGAGAGAGTGATATATCTTAGCTGGCAACGTAGGATTCTATTTTCCTCCCTTTTATTTCAATAATGATAGTCAGTCCAATCCCAGAAGATTCTAGTTAGTGTATAGCAAACCCCAAAATTAAACATAGATGACTGTTGTGATTCAACATTATTAGGGGCCAGAGGGCCTTTTAATTTCCTCATCTGTCTTACATAATAACAGACAAAATTGGGACTATTCATATCTCTGGGCTTGAGAGTGGGGGGGGGGGGAGGAGGAGTTCCATAAACTAGGATGGACAAAGTACATCTCTTCCATCTTTGTGCATATAATAATCTTGCTGCCATTACCATATACAAAATTAATCTTCCATGAGTATTTTCTAATTAAATATTCATTACTCCAAATTTTAAAAAAAATCTGATTTCTTTGCAATGGTAATCTTTAACATTCTTTGTATAATTATATATATTTGTATCCAGAATTTCATGGCTTTTTCACAAATCCACCATGCATGGTAAAACGTCCCTTTGTGTTTTTCACCTTTGACTTGAGGTACTTTTATGCACAGTGATCATGCTAGTCTGTATTTATATGGAAATAACTGATTAGGGCAACGGTTCTCAACCTATGGGTCGGGACCCCATTTGGGGTCGATAGACCATTTCACGGGAGTTGCCAAGCAAGGCTGTCCGTCATTTTTTCCCCCTTTTCCGGCGGGTGCCTTACCTCCCTTGAGCTGGGCCATCTGGTGGTCGGCCTGCTCCGTCTCTGCCGCTTGCCAGCTACGCCTCGGCCGGCGCAGGGGGCGGAACCACACATGCGCGGCGCTCCCGGGCAGGGAAAGTCCTCGACTTATGACCGGTTGGGTAGTCCTCGACTTACAACCGGTTTAGTCCTCGACTTATGACCGGTTTAGTCCTCGACTTATGACCGGTTTAGTCCTCGACTTACGACCGGTTGGGGGTCGCGGCATTAAAAAGGTTGAGAGCCACTGGATTAGGGAGTTAGAACTGAAATTAGAAGAAACTTCTTGGATGAGACGTGAAATATTTTCAGAGAAAAAACTCAAAAGTCCAATTGCCTTTTGGAAAAAGCCCCTTTAGGACAACTGATTAGGAAGAGATACTCTATGAGAATTAAGACACATGGAATAAGGAGAATTATTCTGTTCCTTTCCATCTCTCTCCCCCCCCCCTCCAAATATGTCTTATCTCTGTTGATCAATAGAAACAGGTTTCATTTTTCTAAAGCAGTTTTCTTCAGGGTATTTATTTATTTATTTATTTATTTATTTATTGTATTTATATCCCGCCCTTCTCCTTTCGGACTCAGGGCGGCTGACAAATGATAAAAAGCTAACATATTACACCTAGTTAAAATTTGATTAAAATGAAATATTTGAGAATGTCAAATTTAAAAGTAATTAAAACCCCTATAAAATCCCCTAGGCCAGTCCCGCTTGCT
>NW_015388422.1:12335-82831 GCF_001527695.2 Protobothrops mucrosquamatus
CTGGAACAACCACGTCTTGAGGGCGCGGCGGAAGGAAGGGAGATCAGGAATCACCCTGATCTCTGGGGGCAGTTCGTTCCAGAGGGTGGGAGCTCCCACAGAGAAGGCCCTCCCCCTTGGGGTCGCCAGCCGGCACTGTCTGGCCGACGGCACCCTGAGGAGACCCACTCTGTGAGAGCGTACAGGTCGGTGGGGGGTATGAGATAATAGCTATGCTGGCTGTGAATGATAGCGCTTACTAAGCTGGTATATAGTTTAGTACATCTTGAGGACATCAGGTAAGATAGTTCGTTAACCCCAACATTTTTTTTTCTGCAGCTACCTGAATGATTTGGAGAGGATAGGCAGAATGGATTATATCCCAACCCAGCAAGATGTGCTGAGAACCAGAGTGAAGACTACAGGCATTGTAGAGACTCATTTTACCTTCAAGGACTTGCATTTCAAGTAAGTTCATAAAATTATACTTTTGGGGGTTTTTTTGACAAAAGGAACTCATTGCAACCAAAGAATGAAGTTGGATTTTGGCTCTCTGTGCATGTAATGCAGAGGTACCATGTTATATGCATATTGTATATTGTAATTTACAATATTGAATATTGTAATTTATAAGACCTATATAATATTTAAACCGCTGCACATTATTACTTAAATGTACTGGGAGGATGTGGGGCTTGTAAGGTTGTGAGTGCAAAAGCAGGAAAGATCACTTTTATATACCAACAATTATTCTGAAACCATTAGGTACATTTGCATGTGAATGAATGGTGTATATGGAAATATCATTCCTCACCTGCTCTGAGCTTTAAACAGGCTGCTACGAACTGAGATATCCTTGACAATCTTAGCTGTTTAGTAATGAATAAAGACTTCTGGGAAGGGTGAAGAAGAAGATTGTTGTTCAGTTTTCCCCTTTATGAATGATATTTGGTAATTAAAATTTCAGAACTTAGGCTCTTTTGATATGGAACAGTTAGCATAATTTGATAAGGAGATGAAAGCAGAATGCGTCCCAAAACCCGTGCAGTATTTTCCTCTGCAATAGCAGATTTTGGGCTGATCTCATCCTTATTAGCAGCAGCATCTTTACTGCTTTCATCTGACATAACCCAGTTTGATCGTTGACAGAATTAGCTGCAGTCTTCTCTCAAGAAGTTAATATTCAGTACATTTAACTCCATGCAGCAAAAGGGAAGGAAAAGTAAATGGCCTTTTTTTTTTAGTTACCAGAGCAGGCTTTAGGAAGAACTTTAAAAAGTGTGTGTGCATATAGAAAGAACAGTTGTGATAGTTCAGAGGGAGATTTAGGTAGTGTGTACCAAATGAGTAACATCTACAGCAAAACAGTTGAATTTGTGAGAATTAAAAGCTCTCTGGGGAAGACAATACAGTGGAAAAATATTCCTCAGGTAAAGATGCCAAAGCAAAAGATCTGTTTCAATTTTTTGCTTTATCCTTGACTAGCGCTGATGACGTTACCTATGGTAGTTTGAGTAATGACCCAAAACAAAACGACCAAGCTCAAAGAGCATCAAGAACACCCCCTAAAGTCAGTTTGCTCCTCTTCTAAAGAACAGGGAAATAGAATTTTTGCTACCATTTTAGTACAGAACAACACATTTAGTCATCGTATTAAACATAGAGCCTTTATTATCTACCGAAAATTATACAATTGTCTTATAACTATTTTACACGAATAATTTAGAAGAGTTGAGCATTGCAGCATCATTTTAAATGAGTATGCTTTGCTCAGAGTCATTCCTGAAGGAAAAACAGGTAAAAATTGCATTAGAGAATGTATTAAAACCATTATTACAAGAAGTATTTTAAAAGTTATCATGTTTTTTTTTTTTTTAAAAAAAAATAACCTTTCCCATATCTCTCTAGGAAAGAAATAGGTAATTGTAGTGAAGAAAATTTGTTGATGCTAAGGAGATTTCAGCAAATGGCCCTTATCTTCATTTGACTTGGCACTTTGTGTGGCAGGCCAAGGGAAGGAAATTATTTTGAAATTATTCTGGTCTTTTGCCCTTAAGGTGAGCTACATTTAAATTTGCAATCATTGGAATATAGAAATGAAATTCTTCAATAAAAAGCAGTGAGTAATGAACAGAGTGCTATGACATATTTTCATTAAAAAAAAGTAACATTTATATTTTCCACCAAGACTTGGCTGGTTTCTCTCCATTAGTATTCCTTGTCTCAGGAAGGCTAGGTCCATATTACTCCAGAAACGATTACTTGACTTCTGATGAGTGTTTTATCTTTCTCTTGTCAGTAACACCTCTTTTTTATGGAGTTGCTTTTGATAGATATTACCAAGCTATTGAAAACAGGCTTGTCATAGCATTTCCCCTTCTTTGCAAGATACTTACAGTATCATTATAGCAATAATTAGAAGTCACATTTAGTATAGTTTCGCATACATATTTTCATATTATCTAAAGATATACACATATATTACTATATTACCAGATGGATGGATGGATGGATGGATGGATGGATGGATGGATGGATGGAAGGAAGGAAGGAAGGAAGGAAGGAAGGAAGGCTGTTTTTAAAGTTGAAAAACTATAAATTTGGGGTGAGCCACTCATTAAGTAGTGACACTCAGGTTAGATTCCCATTTATGGAAAATGTGAAAAATCACGCTACAGTTATTAATTATTTAAAAGATCGATGTGCCACTCATTATCTTAATGATTTTGAGTGGCTTACAAACATACGATAAAATGTGTAAAAACAACATTAAAACATGAAACCCAAAACTAGCATTTAAAGTCCAATCCCATAACTATTGTGGCACTTTCTAAATCGTGTAATCAGGAGATTTCTTTCTATATCAGTGACATTGTTCCTTAAAAGAGACCTCACATGAAGAAAATAGCATTGGAGTCAAATGCTTCCATAGCAAGAATTTTATGAGATGTTGTATTAGACCTGAGAGTGAGAGATGGATTATGTGGGAATAGGTAATTCAGAAGAAATTTTGAGCACTTTGAATTGCATACAGAAGGCAACCAGCTACTAGTGATACTGTTTCAATATTGATATGTAATTTTTCACAGAGACGCCATTCACTACTTGGCCTAATTGCAGTTTCTGGATTTTCTTCAAAGGATGGCCTACAGTGACCTCATTAAATTAAATGAGATATCTCTCCTTCAGATAGAATTGTACCTATGCCAAAGTGGATAAACAGCTTCTCCTCAACATTAAAATCATTTTGCCAGCATCATTGCTAGATCCAAAAGGATCCCAGGCTGCAAATGCATGTATGTTTCTTAATGAAGATGACAGCACAGAAGACATTTGTCTCCCAAACCATGAAATCCACCTGCTGAAATCAGTAAATCAATTTATTTAAGTTTAATTTATTCTCTCACACAGTCATTTACAACTTGGAATTACATCTCACGTAAGCAAAATCATTAGAAAAGCTGGCAGGGAGGTTTGCCAGTTCCTCCAATAAGTAACTCACACCCCCTTACCTGAGAGCAGCCTGCCTGCCCAGCCGTGTTCTTACCAGGCCTCATGGGGCACTCATGTATCTTCTCCAACTCGGCAGCAGCCACCCCCAGCCTCACCACCCTTACACCTTGCCCACAACTTGCTTGCTGTTGTTTGCTCGCACCTGCCTGGGACTTGCTTAATAATGGTAACAAGGAATGCTGGGATTGCCATCACTAAGTGATGCGGTCACATGGTGTTACAGTTTATGACCACATCACTTAGTGACTGAGATTTTGATCCAAATTACCCTTGTTAATTTGAAGACTACCCATATCTGTTGCAGGAGATGTACTGTTTTAGCCAGTATACTTTCTGTTACGAGTACTTTTCATAGCACTGGCTGGTGCATGCTCTTAGCTGCTATAAAGTCAATGAACCCAGAATGATTTATTTCCACACTTGATGCATTCCTCAAGTATTTGCTGATACATACACATATTTGATCACAGCAACCTCTTCCAGACTGGAAGCCAGCCTATTTTTCTGAGGCAATTTATTTTCTGAAGTCTTTGTTTATCTGTAATTAATACCAGGGTAACCCAATGATAGTTCTTGCATATCTGATTGTCTTCTTTATTGAAAATGTGAACTTTTATTGCCTTTATTTCCTCAGTATGTCAGTTCATTTGGAGGAATAAATGGACAATTTAGTGTATCACCACCGAGTCTGCTCTAACATTTTTCAAACTTTTTAAATTGATGGGTGACAGCTTTTATTTCAGAGATTCTGAGCTCACATTCTTAAGTGGTTCCATCTGGGGGGTTAAAAACAGGGAGGTTATAAAGGAGCTGGAAGTATTCGTGCCAGTGACCAATCAGTTCAATTCTAACCCTATAAAAGTGTCATCTGTCTTTTGGATGTTGTTATGTATGCTTTGAAATTTACCTGTGGGGGTCTAAACAGTGCAATATTTATGGAAATGTGTAGTTTCTTGAAATTCTTCTGCAATGCTATTCCAATAGGTAGACCATACTGCTTTCAGGCAGGTGTAGAGTTCCTTATTAAGCTGTCAATATTGTATTATAACTTTGGATTTACATTGTTTACCCTTTGTCTACTATGTTAGGCATTCATTTGAAATCCATGTTCATATTCACTATTATAATATAGAAAAAATTATTTGGTGCTTTTAATTATTTCTGAGAACCGTAGCATTCAGTTACTTACATCTTCCGTACATTCAGGGATACAAATTGGTTGGTGAGCATCATTTGGATAGTGTTTGGGAGTGGCTGCATTAGGAGCAGTTGATTTGAGTTGTAGGATTGTACATAAAAAATTATAGTTAGAACTAAAATCAATGTCTCTCATTGATCAGACTTCCAGGAATGATGTTCAAAACCAACAGTTGCTAAGAAAATAGTCAAGGTCTGATGTATCTTTTCCACTGAGTGACCTCTACCTTAATTGATATTTTAGTGGGTGCTGAAATAAGTTGTTTCTAATTATTAATTCATTCGCTGCTGCAAATGATAAGCAGCATAGGCCATTGTCATTTGTTCAGTAATTCCCAGCCTTTTTGATTGCTGCCAGCGTGAGCATTATTCCAGTCACCAGCAATAAGATTAATTTCTTTTAGGTAATGAATTCAGGATAATTTGTAACTGTGCATAGAATTGTTCTTTTGCCCTATCTGTGCTTATTCCTCTAGAAGCCAAAGTTGCAATTATATATGATTTTATTGTTCCTGAAAGGGGCAAAACTGCCAGTCAACTCCAGTCTGTTAAAGTACTGTTCCAGTACTTTTGGAAACTACGCAGTCTATAAGCAAAGCCAACACTCTGCGTGATTCTAGCCAGCAGAGTAGAACAAGATCATGTGGAAATTTCCAGATTAAGGAAGTCACAATTGTGATAATGCCACAATTTAAATTTTATGCCACATGGTTCAATCAAAATCAATCAATCAATCAGAATAGAGCTGGAAGGGGACCTTGGAGGTTTTCTAGTCCAGTCACAAACTATTATTTCACAGTGTCTTATCTGGAAGCAAGTTCAGACATTTCTAGTAACCAATTTAAGATGTTTTCTTGACTTCATAGTTTTGCCTTTTGTCTGGCCAGTTGGATGTTTTTCATCAGCATTGTGACCTCAGTCATCAGACTGTGCTGACACATTCACTAAAGGCCTGAACATATTATTATTTTCAATCTGGCATTTCTTTTCCATTCCCAGAGGTTCATGCCTGTTTTTAATGGTTCCTCAACAGGAAACCAAGCCCCTTCCTTTATCTGGAATTGGGAATAGATACAGTTCCCTGCAGGTGGATTTACATTTGTCATAGATGGGAAATATTAGGGATTTCTATCTATGACGAAATGCAAAATGATACAATTTAAAATTGTGCTGCAACTAATTATGATATTAAATTTAAAAATCATTCAAATCTTTGAAGAGCAAAAATCTGGCCTGCAAATCCTTCATCTGGAATAAGGCTTCAGAAATTTTGTTTATACTATGGTAATCTTACAAGTTAGACTTCTGCCATCTTCCCAAGTATACGTAACTAGCTAATCCCTCTTTAGGTTTTGAATTCAGTTATGCTTATTTCTGTTTGCATTAGGAGAAGAATACTAGCCTTGCTATTAGCTTTGCAAGTAGTCGAGACAAGAATCACACCCAGAACATTTATTCAAAAGTTAGTAGATTGCATTACATTAATACATTAACAGAATCTTGCAATTTTGAATATACATCCTCTTCCTCACTTACCTTTACAATCCAAGAAACTAGGGAGGATTCCTTCTGAGATGTTTACCATGCCTCTTACCTGATGGTTGCCTAGTTTATGATTCTCCCCCCTCCCCACATATTGTTACACTTACTCACTGTTCACAGATTCAGTTTTCACAAACATGTAAATGAGTTATGCAGCCATTCCATAAGCACACTTCATTTATATTTTAAGACTTCTCGAACTATGTCATCTATAATTGCAGCTTTATCATTTTTAAATATTTCACAACATTTATGATCTCCTTTCATCATTCTTGGACATTAGTACTTATAACATTTGAATTAGTTCCATTTTCTTGACATCATTGTAATACCCCTGCAGGTCTCCAAAGGTTCCTTACCTTAGCTTCATTCCCGATTATTATTTTTAATTCTGTTAATTTGCTGGAGAGTCATTGTTTAATTCTCTTCACCCATTTCTAAAACCATTTTTCTTTCTTATCAGAATCATTCTATTTTTCTTTTTATTTTAATTGTTACCTGATTTCTTTGACAAAATTCTTTACAATTATCTTGTTTTTAAATTGCTATATATGTTATCAAAATGTCACTTCTTGTTTTTGCAGGTTTCTATGATACATTTTCTCCTCTCATCTATGGCCTCTCTCACTTCATTATTCCACTCAACACCATTTAGTATGCTCCTATAACTACAAGACTTCAGTGTCACTCTGTAGTGCAGTTCTTTTCATTCTTTTCCAAATTTCCATATCCTTTTTCTTTATATTCATTTTTTATTATTTTCATTGGGTCTTTTAAAGCTTTCTCATATAGGATTCGTATTTTCTCTTTTAGTCACTGTATTTTCACGGTAATTACTTTCCTTTTCTTTCATCCCCAAATCCAATAAAAAAGTAGGCTATATTCATATTCAGAATTTCTATCCTTCATTAATGTTTAAAATGTTGCAAATAAAATCAATAATGCCTTTAGATTTGTATTCATTCATTTGTATTTCTGTGGTTATGTATGAAAAAAATATTCTGCTTCAGGCAAGTATTTGAAGTACACATCCTTTTTTTCTAATCAGATGTTCATTATTCATTCTTGAGTCTCTAAATGGCCCAGTTTCTTTTTTCTTTTTGTACTCTTGTTAACTTGTTCCAGTCTATCTATTCGTGTTACCTAGCGGAATATTTTTTTCCCCAAGTTGTATCCTAGATTGGTGAAAAGAGAAAGTAAAGCAATTTACAAGTCTGAGAGCTTTGATTAGCATGTTGTAAATCTTTTCCCTAGTAGCTGAGGCAGAGCTAAGGGCTGGTAATTTAGAGAGAGAGAGAGAGTAACAAAGACTTGGAGAGTTCAAAGAAAGGTTGGATGCTTCATAAATTATGCTAATGTCTCAAGCTGCTAGCTTGAAGATTTTGAATTCAGAAATGCCAAGAGAAATTCAAGACAATTTGTAAACAGAGCAAAACAGGACATCGTGGGAATACAGGTCAGGAAACAGAAGAGTTGTTCCCAACAAGGATTGGGGGTATGAAGCACGCAGGCCAATAACTGCCAAATAATATAATTAAATTATGACTAGATGTGGTTAATAAGGATGCTATTAGGGGAATCTTAAACATCATGCTTCTCAAGGGAGTTAGTTGGTTTAAGGTTATCCTGCCAAAAACCAAGAGTAATCAGTTGACATATGTATAATGAATTAACATTGAAAACAACATTTTTTTTCCCTGAGAATTATAGGTTGGTTAAGTTGCTTTAGTACATTTTTTTCCACTGGCAAAACTAGGAAGTATTGACGAGTATTCAGAACAATATTTGTGGGGCAAAGAACTTTTGGATAGTAATGGCAACAAAGAGTGTTCTTCTGCCTCCCTATCTCCCTGACTTATGGAAAAGCTGTTGAATACTTAACTGTAGAGAATCTGATATGGGTTTATTAAAATCCTGTTGTGTGTCATTTTATCAGGAGGAAAGTAGTATTTGCTTGTATGTCAGTTGATTGCCTAAAAATGGAATTCCCACTCAGTTTCCTCTCATTGTTCAACTGAATGGTTGGCTTGCTCCTTAGTGTCTGTGGCCTGTCTCAACAGCCATGTTAAGGCTGGCAGGAAGCTATTCTGAGAAAACAGTTGCAAGTGGCAAGAATTCATACAGAAAATTTTGGCAGGGTAGAAAGCGCACCCACAGCAGTGTTCCCCTTGCCAATTCTCAGAGCTTTTCTGATTCCCCCCAATTACTGACAATTTCGAGGCAGAGTCTACTTAATAATGCTCCAGGGTTGTTTTGCTATGCATTTAATTTTTTTACTTCAGTCTTTCTCCCGGAAGTTAGGGCTGTCAGGTGAATGTGGTTTTGCACACACATAGGCAAAATATTATAGTGAGAATTCTGTGGATAGTATTCATGGGGAAAATCTATCAATGTGGTTGTTAGGAATAAAAAAAACAATTTGATGGCACATAATCAGTCAAGTCTGATAATATTGTGGACTTTCTTGAAAGTTATTGGAGATTTGAGGAAAAATAGTGGCAATTTAATCAAGATCAAGACATTTTTAAGGTATTTCTTGAAATCTGAAAGTTACACCGGACAGAATTCTCTTCTGCCTGCCTTCAATCTCCCCCCCCCCCCCGTGTGTGTGTGTGTGTGTGTGTGTGTGTGTGTGTGAGAGAGAGAGAGAGAGAGAGAGAGAGAGAGAGAGAGAGAGAGAGAGAGAGAGATTGCCGGAGCTGGGGTGGGCACGGTTTTGGCATGACACATCCAGCCTGCAAGCCGGCAGTTTGACACCCCTGGTCTATGCCTATGCTGTTCCAAATTCTACTTTTGAGCAACATTTCTCATTAACCTAAGTTAAAAAACTGATTATCATTTCAGTTTGATTAGAGTGAGGTATTACTACACATAGAGGAGAATTATTAATTTTATTGGGGTGCAGAAATGTGACTGCCTCAAGTTCAGAAATGTGTCAAGTCATTTAGCCATCAAAAACTGGCTGATGGCCTCTGTCAAGAATAAACCACATATAATCTTTTCTTTTCCAAATCTTTGTATTAAATTAAGGAAAAATTCAGTCACAGATCAGAATCAGTTTCAAGGAGGATGTAGGATATTGAATTTATATTGAGTTAAAGTTTGGCACTGTTCTGTAAGATTGTATCTAGCATTCAAGGAGAACATAGTAGGATCAGTCTCTCTCTTGCCCCCTGCCTCTGCTGCTCACCCATTCCTGAAAACAAAATGTATCTCCAGCCATGGGTGACACTTACATTTCTTGGCTAGAAAAATGCAGAAATCAATGTATTAAAAAAAAAGAATTTTATGGTATTGGTATTGAACGTATTATATTTACCTTTCTTAAGTGACATACAACAAATCTCAGTATATTTAATGCAAATACCATAAAGTTGTTGGTTTTTCTTAATACATTGCTTTCTGCTTTTTAGTATTAGATGTTTTGGCCAGTTCATTTGCAATTTCTTGCAAAATGAAATACTCTAATACCCTTAAAATATTAATAGAAAGATTGAAAAGTGCTCTTAGAATAATGTAATATTTAGTCCTGGAACTATAAAATTTAAACATGAACATTAAATTACCGATATTAGCAGTGATATTGAGGTTTCCATTTATTCAAATAATCATTCAGATTTTACCAAGAATTCCTTTCCATTATTTTATTGATTCTGCATTTTTTCATGTATGGTTGGTATCTGAATTATTTTCAGTAATCCAAAGTGAAGATGCACGTTTTAAAAAAATCTTAATGTAATTATATCATGTGATCCTGAACAATTATACTTGTTTTTTCTATTTAAAGTATATATATTTCTAAAACTTACCGTATTTATTGGCGTATAACACGCACTTTTCCCCCCTGAAAATAGGGGGCAAATGAGGTGTGCGTGTTATACGCCGATATAAGGTCTCCGCCGCGCGGCCCCACCTTGGCCCGGGCAGCCACGGCCCTTCCCCGTCCTCCTGCTGCCGCTGCCGCCGTGGCCCTTCGCCACCCGGCCCCACCTCGGCCCGGGCAGCTGCGGCCCTTCGCCGCCCGGCCCCACCTTGGCCTGGGCAGCCGCGGCCCTTCGCCGCCCGGCACCACCTTGGCCCGGGCAGCCGCGCCCCTTCCCCGTCCTCCTGCTGCCGCTGCCGCCGCCGCCAACCTCTCCGCCGCCCGGCCCCACCTCGGCCCGGGCAGCCGCGGCTCTTCGCCGCCCGGCACCACCTTGGCCCGGGCAGNGGCCCAGGCAGCCGCGGCCCTTCGCCACCCGGCCCCACCTTGGCCCGGGCAGCCACGCCCCTTCCCCATCCTCCTGCTGCCGCTGCCGCCAAGCTCTCCGCCGCCCGGCCCCACCTTTAAGTTTTTTTCCTGAAATTTCCCTTAAAATGAAGGTGCGTGTTATACGCCGGTGCGTGTTATACGCCAATAAATACGGTAACTGTTTTTATTCTAGTTGTTAGCTGCTTTGTGTCATAAAGTGTAATATAAAATGAAATTACTCATATTAAATACCATGAGAAAATAATTACTTCTAACTTATGCAAAAACCGAGGATACTTTCATAAATAAATTACTTTTCACAACTTGTAGTCCATTTTCATATGTTAGAATAAAATATCCTATGGCACTTCAGATATAGTTGGATTAATATTCTGCTTAGCTATGTCAAGTTAATATCTACTGGAGTCAAGAACACTTGAGATGGCCATAGCTTTCTTAACCCTCAAGTAAATATTGCATAAGTATGTATATATGAACCTTTTCTTCCATCTTTCCTCTCCATTTTCAACAAACCCTACTGTACTTAAATAAAATGTTCTAATCAGTTCCACTCCTTTCAGCTATAGACCTTTGAGCAACTGCAAGTGTAGGGAAGTACATCAGAATTTCATCCAGTTATGCAAGATTCTAAGTGCTGTATAGCTGGGTCAATACTCTTATTCAGCACCGGCTAAGCTAGCTCCTTCCTTCCTTCTTTTCTTTGGTTATGACTTCCTAGTTCAGTGGTTCTCAACCTGTGGGTCGGGACCCCATTTGGGGTCGATCGACCATTTCACGGGGGTCGCCAAGCAAGGCTGTCCACCATTTTTTTTGTCCGCCATTTTTTTTGTCCACCATTTTTTCCCCTTTTCTGGTGGGTGCCTTACCTCCCTTGGGCTGGGCCAGCTGGTGGTTGGCCTGCTCCGTCTCTGCCGCTTGCCAGCTACACCTTGGCCGGCGCAGGGGGCGGAACCACGCATGCGCGGCGCTCCTGGGCAGGGAAAGTCCTCGACGTACGACCGGTTGGGTAGTCCTCGACTTACGACCGGTTTAGTCCTCGACTTACGACGGTTTAGTCCTCGACTTACGACCGGTTGGGTCGCGGCATTAAAAAGGTTGAGAACCACTGTCCTAGGTGTATATGGCTCCTTTTCTTTTTCTTTCTCTCTGTACCACTAAGTAGCTTAACATGAAACATTGCTCTGGCTATCTTTATGTTCAACGAATGAAAAGTTGTGTGTGTATGTGTGTGGGGGAATCTGTCTATCTAGCTATCCAGCTAATTTCCATTGTTTAAATATTTTACTTGAGTTATTTTTGAAAGCTTTCTTATTGTTCTTTTGAAAATTAAAGTATTAATATGTTTTCTTATGACATCAGTAGGCCCAGTTGCCATGCTTTACCTGCAGTCATTGGAATACTGAACCTAATATTTCAGCTTTCGAACATGATGATAAGATATACAGTCATACAAAACTTAATTGAGAACTCATCTAGAATTATAAAGGGTAATTTCTAATCCATTAGGGACCTTTTTATTCTTATTAGACAACTTAACGGTTCATTAAGTAACATGCAATATCATATGATTTCTTGATCCATTAGGGAGATTAAAGATTTTCCCTCACACAATTGTTGAAAATAATTCCTTGATTTATAGTCATATCCACTGTGTTGCAGCCCACACACTTTTTTGCAGTTTTAGCACAGAACAATTTCCTCTTCTTCCCAAACCGAGGTTGGAAGATGCAACATGAATTCAGAAATACTTCGCCAAATGGTCTGCAGCCATAACTAAGTAAACATTGTGTTCAAATTAGCTTCTATAAATATGCATATGAAATTTGAGAGGAGCAACCTAGGTTTCCAATTGATAACTGTTGATATTTAAACAAAAACACCAACTAATTACAGATGTCTGCAGATGTTAATAGGCAGTCATGACTTGAGTTTCAGGTGATGAAAGTTTAAAGCAGGTTCTTTCTTGGAATGAATGGAATACACACAAGGAAATGTCTATGGAGGTTCTCCGTCATTTGGGATACATAAAGGAAGTTGCCAAGCCCTTATACTTGAGACTTTTAGATCCAGGACAGGCTCTTAAACAGATGTTTCAGCTTAGTTGCTTTTGTCGTTCTTCATTTTCTGAAGAAATTATTTATTTTTCTTTTAAGAATTCTGCCGAACCTGAGTATATTTAATATGTATTTCTCTTGCTGATTACGGTGCACATTTGGTTTAGATTTATTTATATTTTGATCTTTTGTTATGCTTTCTTTGTTGATGTCTGGGTTGTTTTCTAAAATAAATAAAACAAAACAGGCATTTAAATATAATTTTCAATGTGTGTAGTAAGAAATACCTAAACAGTCTCTTTGATTTGATATAAAACTCTTAAGAAAGACCATTTTGTGCAGTTACCGTTCAAAAACATTTTTTCTTAGAATTATGTACATTCAAGAAGAAGCAGAGTCATTTCTTTTTCTATGCCTCAAGGCTGAATTACATGTTTCATAAAATGCACGATGTTGTCAAGTACAACAGCTTCATATGAAGTGCATCCCTCTCTTGGAATATGGAAAAATATTATCTTGTGGTAAATTGGCTTGATAATCTTCTAGATAGATTAGCCTTCAAATGCTGCTTAGCTTTGGTGCTTGTCCATATATTCATGCATCTGTCTTTTTGGGTATTCCACTCCCCCCCCCAGTAAAATAAGTTTTACAGTGCACCTAAAGGTGTTTTAAGGGAATCAAAATAGAATTGGCATGATTGTATTATTTATTATATTTGAAGTTAATTAGTTAGTATTCTGTTTTTGCTGAATAGGGGACTTTGTTGACTTTAAAGACAGTATACTGAACAGCCAAAGTGCAGTTTCCAAATATGGATTCTATATTATCTTCACAACTGGAAAAAATGTTCCCCATTTAAACACATCAAGAAATACTCCTAAATGCTATTTGTTCTTTCATATGTTGCATGGTACAGAGAAAATCCAAGCATTTCATCCCAGTTTAAACAACTGGTCTGTATAGTGGACCTTCTGCAAGAGTTTTAGACTGCATTACTGATTTACCTCAGATAATAACCCCTTATTTATAATTGTTTGGACTCAAATCTAAGCTAGATGAAGCCTAATTAGTAAATTGGATAGGGGAGTACTTGAGAATACCTGGGCTGAAAACTGGAAAGTTTTTTCAGCCCAGGTTTTCAACTGAAAAATCATACAAGCAGAAAAAGAGAATTCTATATTCTATACGGTTTCCATGGAAAGCGCATGGACAAGTCCATGAAGTCAGTAGGAGACACGCTTGACTCAAAGAGAACTTTATCTTTATTGAGATGTTTGTAGGGTTAGGTATGAAAATAGTATCAGCTATAGATTTAACTTTCAGGTTTTTTGTTGCATCATTAATAAATGAAAATTCATTGATTTCTTCAAAGTTATGTTTTGTTTCCATGTTTATAAATGACCTTTTTTGATTTTCAGTGAGGTGGTTGTTCTACAGTTACAGTTTGACATCAGTAACTCTGTAATTTTGCTTGCAGGATGTTTGATGTTGGGGGCCAGAGGTCTGAGAGAAAAAAATGGATCCATTGCTTTGAAGGAGTTACAGCCATTATCTTCTGTGTTGCTCTTAGTGCCTATGACTTAGTTCTGGCTGAAGATGAAGAAATGGTAAGGATACAGTCATAATAAATGAAGCTATCATACATCAAGTCAAATCACTAATCCCTTAAACTTAGTATTTTCTACACTTATTTGGCAGTTACTCATTAGTCTATTGTGCAGAATTTTTTTACTAGCTCTTCCTATGTCACCTAGAGATTCAGTTGTCTGCATGCAAGGCAGGTACTGTATCTGACCTATTCATTTGTCAAATGTCTAGCCTGTTCAACTCCAAACTTACTATATGAGTGGTTTCACAACTTTAAAAAGTAAACAACATTATATATAAAATGAAGATACTTTATATAAAAGCACAACAGTTGTCTAAAGGACAACGTAACATATTGCAACATATCTGCCACCCCCATTAAAATGTGCACTCCTGAAACGTTTTAATGCAAGGCCTCAGGAAAACAAGTTTTTAGAGGCAGCATAAGGGTGAAGATCACTTGGATCTCCAGAAGGGTGTTGCTCCAAAAGGCAGGTGTGATGACAGAGAAGGACAATTTTCTGGGTCTTGCTAGATGATTTTGTTTAATTGATGAGACACAAAGCAAACTGACTCTGTTGAAATGAACAGGATAGCTAGACACAATCAGAGACATAGTTGTCTTTAGGTGCTAGACCCAGTACCATGTAATGTATATAGATGATAACCATCACCTTGAATTGCAGCCAGAAGCTAACTGGCAACCAGAGCAGCTCATGTAGCAGGGCTGTAATATGGATATATTGATACTACTTATTATTGCTTGCTTCATTCTGTTCCAGCTGTAATATCCACGTGTCTTCAAGGGCTGCACCATCTAGAGCAAGTCCCCAGTGTTGTTCACAGTACTAGGTTTCATTTTGTGCATTATAACATCATAAAAAAGCAGAGTGTAGTTCATATTTATGGTACTGGTTGAAGAGTGCATGGGGTTTTAAAACTGCATGTACTGTACATGAAATATAGGAAACCTATTAACTGTCTCTGAGTATTTACTGATTTGTTCAGTTTATATGCTGATTTTCTACTTGCGTGGGTATCCAAGGCAGCTAACAAGAATTAAAATAAAGAAAATATTTTTTAAAAAAATAAATAATTAAAATAACACTTTTTACATTTTGTTAATATAAAAAACTAACAAAAAGATTGCAAAAAAAGATAAAACAAACAGAAGGACAAAAAGTAAAAGGACAAAAACATCTGGAACATATAGAAAACAAGTTATGTCTTAATGCAAGCATTATACCTTGAACATGCAGAGTAAGATTGCTCAGCCTTTCATTTCACCAAAAGAGAGAACCAGTATATAAGCAAAGAGCAAACACCTGCATCAGTCCATGCTTGTAAATCCAGGTTGGCATTGTAGGTCCATGATTAAAAAAAAAGTAATATTTTTTATCTGCTCTGCCCTTCCTAAAGCCATACTTCTTTACATAATAATAATGCCTACATTTTAAAACCATATTTCGTCTTCCCCAAATCATCAACATCGACCTTAAACCATAATGAAATGATAATGGATGAAGCCTCTACCATGCTGAAGTATGCTTTCAGCATAATGAAGTTGACATCAGTCACTCTGAAACATTTTCTGAGGTGTTCAATAAATATAAGGAAAAGGTCTTTCGTTAACTTAATTTAAACATTATAAAAACAATATTCTTGCAGTAAGTTCATTTTTTGGCTGAGAATGTTCTCTATCTTGACAGAATCGGATGCATGAAAGTATGAAGCTGTTTGATAGTATCTGTAACAATAAGTGGTTCACAGATACTTCCATCATTCTTTTCCTCAACAAGAAGGATCTTTTTGAAGAGAAGATCATCCACAGTGCTTTGAGTATCTGCTTCCCAGAGTACACAGGTAAACATTTCCTTTTTTTTCCTTTCAAATTTGCTCTTATTATCTCCATGTCCTACATGGAGTTAATGATAGACTTAATTTAGCTTAAGAATAAAGCTGATAGAATCCTTTAGTTGCATTACAATGAATGTCTCCTTGGGTCAACTACACCCTGTAATGGTGCTCGGGTTCACTGAGGAACTGTGTTAAAAAAAACCAGTATGTAATCTGTTCTACAAATAATCCTCAGTTAACAATGATAATTAGAACTGGAATTTCTAGCACTAATCAATGCAGTCATAAAGTGCAATATCATGTGACCATATTGTTTAGCGATGGCAATCCTGGCATTTCCCTTTGTCATCATTAAGGGTTATGGGTCCTTAAGCAAGTCCCAGATGGTTCACAAGCGGCTGACTGACAGGTAAGGTATGGCGTGAACATGGTGGGGCTGGGGGTAGCTGCTACCATCTGGAGGAGGTGGGGGAAACAATTCATAAAGCAACTTGTAACCTTCCCTGTTGGCTTCCTTGTTGACTTTGCTTGTGGGAAACTGGCAGGGAAAGTTGCAAATGGTGATCACCTGACTTCAGGATGCTGCCACTGTTACAAGTGTGAGTCATTTGCCAAGCAATCATGTTGACCACAGAGGAGCTGGCATGGACAGAACTTCACGGACTGGTCATAAGTACCAGTCGTTCAGCACTGTCATAACTTTGAATAATTGCTGAATGAATGGTTGTTAAACAAGAATTATCTGCATTCCCTAATCATCCATAATACCAGTTAGTAAGCAAACCATTTAGGGGGAAAAATCTAAACCCAGAATAGGAACCTCTCCTGCTGTTCCTTCCATTCTCCAAACATACTGTAAATGAACAACTTTCACTTTCTTTCTGTACTTTCACTTTGAAAATGAGCCAAATTTATTAAAAATACTGAACTTCTCCACTATTTCAATTCCTTTGGATTCCTTTATGAATTTTCAAGACTTTTCTTTCATGTTCCCATCAATATTAGAAATAGTTTTTACTATTTGAAATACAGCAGGATATTACAATTTACCATGTATTTTCCACAGTATACCGAACATTCCAATGTATTTTTAGGCTCTTAAACACATAGTGTTCCCATATACAACTCTGCCTTTTACCTACATGATATTTCTTTTCAAGTACATTTTATCCCTTTAAACACTATGAAACTTGATGAGGCAGCTGTATTTATATTTATAATCTTTGAGAATAATACTGCAGAAAAAATTCTGGGCTAGAGAGATGTTCAAAGTACACTGCAGACAAATCCGAAGTCCCCAGAGCCTCATGCAATTAATGATAAAGAGGACAACAGCAGCAAAGTTTATATATTGCTAAAAACTTCAATCCAGAAATAGGGTATGCGTCCAATAATGTTGAGAATTCTATAAAGAAAAGGAAAACTTAAGTGATGATTCATTGATATTTTGCCAAATGGTCCAACAGCCAAGCTGCTACATGCAGCTAAAGAAATATTTCATGGAATAATTCCTCTAGATGAGGGGTAGGCAACCTTGGCTCTTTTATGACTTGTGGACTTCAATATCCAGAATTCCTGACTCAGGAATTCTGGGAGTTGAAGTCCACAAGTCATAAAAGAGCCAAGGTTCCTTACCCCTGCTCTAGATCATTTCATGCAAATTGCATCAGAGATGGAAAAACACTGGGAATGGGAGGAGGAAGTTGATGGGGAGAAGACAATGAGCAAACATGTTTCCACAAAGCAGTTCAGAATGACAGTGCATTGACCTCAGCCAAGCCAAGCCAAACCAAACCAATCCAAGTAGCAACACTGTGCATCAATAGTAGTCAAGAAGTTGTTAATTTTACTTGCAAATACACATGCTTTTAATTGCAAATAATCTTTATGTTATATTGTGATAGTGAGAAATATAAGGAATTTGTTATCAGCACTAATGAATTCATTCTGGGTAAGTAATAAAAAAAACATTACTTGAAAGGGTAGCTATGGAGACTATCTGTGGAATCTACTCTCAATACAGGAGGTATTATAATTGTGAAACTTCCTCCAAAATTTGCAAGCGCAAAAGAAAACAGCAACTGTTACTCTAAAAAGAAATTTTGCAGAAGGAGGCCAATTATTTTGCAATGGTGTAAGAACTTCACGTTTGTACAGACTTTATATATGTGTCGAAGATTATGTGTTCCACAATTTAAGTAAACACTAACATTAACCCAGCAAAATTCTGTATCGCCTTCAAGATGGTACTGGGAGAAAAATTATTCAGCTGAAGTGCAGTTGCTAAAGCACAAGAACCCATGGAAGGAATGTATCAATCTAAGCATGAATAAATTGACATCAAATGAAAGCAGAATAATCATTTGCCATCTGCAGATTTATAATGCATAGGAACATACAAATGTGAGAAATGGAGTGCTAACAAGTTATTGAACTGTTTACCTGTACATTTTGATTAGAATACCTGGAGAGGAGAAATATATTGTATATTTATTTTTGTTTATTTATTAAGAAAATTTGTATGACTAGCCAATTAACTCATGGTAACCCTGAGTGGCTTACAGAAATAAAACCCCAAATACAAAGCTCTAAATAAACTCATCCCCCACTAGTGGCAACAATCCTTCCAAAATTCAGTGCACTCTTCAGTATCTTTAATATCCTTAATCCTCACTCATGCATGATATTTAGCCATCATGCTTGTAGATTATAGCTCAAACATACTTGGCAAGGAACAATTTCAGGAAGGACTGTTTCTGCCTAAGAACAAAATTGCATAATACTCCAACTTCCTTTCTGTTAGCATGTGCATTTTTGGACATAAAACTTCCTGTCCACTTTAGTATTTTTCTTCAGATCTTTTTACTTATTTATTGCAGATGCTTCAATATCATCAACTTAAACTGGCTTTTGAATGGTATCCTCTCTTAATCAATTTCAATGCATTTAAATGCACTTATCAATCATACTATTACTCTACTACTTATCTACTAGACTACTTGAACATTCAGAATATCAAAAGCAGAAATAGGCATTAAAATTGCTTGAAGATATATTAGTAACATCAGATATACTGATGATACTACTTTGGGGGCCTGGCATTAAGGAAGACTTGAGGAATCCTTTGCTGAAAATGAAGGTCAGGCATACAAAAACTGGTTTGATAGTCAATATTAAAAGAACTATGGTTATGTCAACTTTTAACAGCATCCAAATTCAAAGAGGGAGTGAAAGATGTAGTGAAAGTAATAATAGATTTTATTTTGTTTTACTCCAAAACCCATAAGGTTAGAGATTTTAATAATGAAATAAATATATGTCTGCTTCTTGGGAGAAAGCCTGTGACAAAAATAGATTAAAAAAGTACAGAGACATCACAGTACCAGCAAAGATATATGTCGTCAAAGCCATGATCTCTCCAGTTGTAACACGTGGCTGTGAAAACCAAATCATCAGAAAGGCTGAATGAAGAAAAAGTAATGCATTTTAATTATTGTGCTGAAATACATTGTTGAGAGTACCTGGACAACAAGAAAAATAATATTCAATATGGATTGAAATAAAACCAGACTGTTAATTGAAAACACTAAAATAAAGGTAAATATTGATATTTGGGGCACATAATGCCAGAAGCAAAAGCTTTTGGAGAGCCACAATGGAAAAATCAGAGTCAGTCGAAGATAAAAGCCAGAGAAGATAAGATGGCTGGATGCTATTGCTGATACCATGAGGATGAGATTACAAGAATTCAAAGGTGTTATTGGTAGATCATCCTGTGGAACTATTGTCCATCAGATTATTGAAAAAGTTCAAGTTTACTGAATACCAACATAGTATCTGAGAAAAAATGGTCAATTTCTCACTTTTGAAGTAGGGAGAACCAAACTAAACTTTGTGGAACAAAATAGTACAAAACGTAGATTAGACTTTAGGTAAATATAGCAATATTGATTTTTTAAGCATTTCCTCTGAACCCTAAAATGATCATAGTCCTTAGAAAAGTAGAACAAAATGGTGCATAACAGTATATGGTTTGAGTGGAAAGCAAATTATGGAATGTACAGTGAGGGAAAAAGTTATTTGATCCCCTGCTGATTTTGTATGTTTGTCCACTGACAAAGAAATGATCAGTCTATAATTTTAGTGGTAGTTTATTTTAACAGTGAAACAAAAAAAAATGCATTTCAAAAAAGTTATAAATTGATTTGCATTTTAAAGAGTGAAATTTGATTCCCTATCAATCAGCAAGATTTCTGGCTCCCAGGTTTCTTTTATACAGGTAACAAGCTGAGATTAGGAGCACTCCCTTTAAGAGAGTGCTCCTAATCTCAGCTGTTACCTGTATAAAAGACACCTGTCCACAGAAGCAAGCAATCAATTAGATTCCAAACTCTCCACCATGGCCAAGACCAAAAAGCTGTCCAAGGATGTCAGGGACAAGATTATAGATCTACACAAGGCTGGAATGGCATATAAAACCATCGCCAAGCAGCTTGGTGAGAAGATGACAACAGTTGGTGCGATTATTCGCAAATGGAAGAAACACAAAATAACTATCAATCCCCCTCGGTCTTGGGCTCCATGCAAGATCTCAATTTGTGGAGTTTCAATGATCCATGAGATCATTGAATCAGCCCAAAACTACATGGGAGGATCTTGTCAATGATCTCAAGGCAGCTGGGACCATAGTCACCCAAAAAACAATTGGTAACACACTACGCCATGAAGGACTGAAATCCTGCAGCGCCCGCAAGGTCCTCCTGCTCAAGAAAGCACATGTATAGGCCCATCTGAAGTTTGCCAATGAACATTTGAATGATTCAGAGGGAGAACTGGGTGAAAGTGTTGTAGTCAAATGAGACCAAAATCGAACTCTTTGGCATCAACTCAACTCGTCGTGTTTGGAGAAGGAAGAATGGTGCCTATGACTCCAAGAACACCAACCCCACTGTCAAATATGGAGGTGGGAAACATTATGCTTTGGGGGTGTTTTTCCGCTAAGGGGACAGGACAACTTTACCGCATCAAAGGGACGATGGACAGGGCCATGTACTGTCAAATCTTGATGAGAACCTCCTTCCCTCAGCCAGGGCATTGAAAGTGGGTTATGGATGGGTATTCCAACATGGCAATGACCCAAAACACACGGCCAAGGCAAGGCAACAAAGGAGTGGCTCAAGAAGAAGCACATTAAGGTCCTGGAGTGGCCTAGCCAGTCTCCAGACTTTAATCCCATAGAAAATCTGTGGAGGGAGCTGAAGGTTCGAGCTGCCAAACGTCAGCCTCGAAAACTTAATGACTGGAGAGGATCTACAAAGAGGAAAGGGACAAAATCTCTCCTGAGATGTGTGCAAACCTGGTGGCCAACTACAAGAACCATCTGACCTCTGATTGCCAACAAGGATTTTGCTACTAAGTACTAAGCCATGTTTTGCAAAGGGGTCAAGTACTTATTTCACTTATTAAAATGCAAATCAATTTATAACTTTTTGGAAATGCGTTTTTCTGGAATTTTTTGTTGTTACTCTGTCTCACCGTTAAAATAAACCTACCATTAAAATTATGGACTGATCATTTCTTTGTCAGTGGGCAAATGTACAAAATCAGCAGGGGATCAAATAATTGTTTCCCTCACTGTATAGTTAAAATAGCTGGTTCCTCTTTTCATGGAAGAAGAAGAAAAAAATAGCAGGAAAGGCTTTTCCATGCTATTTCAGAAGTGAGAAAAGTTCTCATTTATTGTTGAAATCACCCAGAAAGATCAGAATGAGGCTGTTGAATTAATCAAATACAAACTAGCTTCTAAAACAATCTTCCTGTTTTTTTCCAGTGTATTTGAGACAACATATATATTAAGTATATATAGTAGCAGGTGTTACTCTGCTAAATCTCTAACTGCATTCTCCTTGTGCAATGATTGTGACCATTATCCTGTGATTGTCATCGCTAATGGCATAGCAGCAACAGTAATTTATTTGTGCAAGTTGTGCATATGCTTTTGAGTTTCGATAAAACATCTTTCTGTTTGTTGGAGGACAATCTTGTGGGGACATATGTTGAGATTGTGTTTATACTGTGTTAAATTTCTTAAAGGTGGCCATGCAAACAGTTCTGTAAATCCAAAAATGAGAAAAGAGTCTTGTCTTAAAACGTACCTGATTATGGCATGTAAACCTTTGGTACAATAAACATTTTAAATGATACAAGTTTACTTTTTGATAAATGTATGTGATATTTAAGATTTTCCTTATAGTTAGGATATATCATTTCGGTGGCTATGTGAAATCTGCATCTTAACAAAGTTGTGGTAGAGAGGGAAGAATGTGGTTTTTGGAGTCTTACTATGAAACTGAAATCCAGGAGATAACTAGTCTGCATTTTGCTCAACAAGTACGGTTTTATTGTGTGTGTGCTAAATGGTAGATGCCAGAGGGGCAGTTCTAAAATTTTGGCAATGGGAAAAGGAAGTCACCTGGTTTTGAACTGGTTCTATATTAGCAAAAGTTGTGCCATTTTTGTTTGCTGAGATTTAGCCACATAAGAACTTAGTTCTCGTTTAATAGCTATTAAAGTATAGGATAAAAAATGTAAAAGTGCAGCACCACATTCCAAATACTCTGATGTATATGCCTATCTGATCAGATGCCATTCTTCCCCCTCTCCTTCCTGGGTCATTTTTAAATGTTTTCCAAGATTCTAGACCAGTGATGGCGAACCTTTTAGAGACCGAGTGCCCAAACTGCAACCCAAAACCCACTTATGGTCGGGTGCCGGGTGGGCATGGCCCATTGGTTGGGTGTGGCCCATTGGGTGGGCGTGGCTGTGGTGGTAACAGCAGACTGGATGGGACTAAAAAGTTCAATCAATCAATTCCACCTTTGCGAGATCTTTTTTTTTCCCCCGCGAGAACTTGAAATTGATTGATTGATTGAACCTTTTTTTTTTTTTTTGCACACGGAGGCCTAAAACAAAAAGGTTTTATAAAACCCAGCTGAAGGCCTAGGACTGGGGCAACAGCACGCGTGCCCACAGAGAGGGCTCTGCGTGCCACAGGTTCGCCACCACGGTTTTAGACAATCTATAACTCAGGGCCAGCAAAACTGAGCAAAAATGTTCAATTCTCACAGTTAGCAGCCTTGGCTGAGCATAAGATTCAACATTTCAGCATGCAGATTTATATAGAACATTCCAGCATTTTCGGTTTTACAGACAAACCAGATCTGGACTCTTAATTTCTGCCTTTACAACTGGAAGGAAATATTACAGGATAGCCTGGGACATTACAAATATTTTGAGTATCTTCTTTTCAAATGGTTGGGATAAGTTAGGGCAGTGGTTCTCAACCTGTGGGTCGGGACCCCATTTGGGGTTGATCGACCATTTCAAGGGGGGTCGCCAAGCAAGGCTGTCCGCCATTTTTTTGTTCGCCATTTTTTTCCCCTTTTCCGGCGGGTGCCTTACCTCCCTTGAGCTGGGCCAGCTGGTGGTCGGCCTGCTCCATCTCTGCCGCTTGCCAGCTACGCCTCAGCCGGCGCAGGGGGCGGAACCACGCTTGCGCGGCGCTCCCGGGCAGGGAAAGTCCTTGACTTACGACCGGTTTAGTCCTTGACTTACGACCGGTTTAGTCCTTGACTTACAACCGGTTTAGTCCTCGACTTACGACCAGTTGGGGTCGCGGCATTAAAAAGGTTGAGAACCACTGGGTTAGGGTGCTCAACGAAAGGCGATCAGTTAGTTATGAGTTCTGTAAAAAAATAAGACTCAGATGGATTTGATTCAAAAATGCAATCCATATAATAGCTACATGGGGAATTTGTAGCAAATTATCTCTCTCTTGAAGCCACTTCCTTCTGTGCAGAGAGATTATGTATTAACTACAGATCTGATAGATTGGATCATTTTAAGTTTAGTTTCCTTGATAGGACTCAGCCTTGAGCCGGCAAAATGCCATCTTTGCTCCCCTTCCTTTCCCTTCCCCCTTTCCCTCTTCCCCTATCCCTCCCACAGATTAGTTTTATTCCACCCGTACCTATTTGCTAACTCAATGTCTGGCAGAAGAGGAAGACAGAGCTTTTTCAGGGCTGGAGTGTCTTGCTAAGCTTTTCATAGCAACTCTTATATTTGCTGGCTGTTTAACCTGATATTGTTTATGTGGATTGAGGATGGTTCTTTTTAAGCTAATGTAGTGCTTCTTTAAGGATCCAAGCTAAAAACTGAGTCAATGCACACCTAGTTATGGTATAATACTCTTTCTAATCATTGTTCTTTCTCCCCGACCTTCTCAGGGGCCAACCGATATGATGAAGCTGCAGGCTATATTCAGAACAAGTTTGAGGAGTTGAACAAGAGAAAGGACACCAAGGAGATCTACACCCACTTCACTTGTGCCACTGATACCAAGAATGTGCAGTTTGTCTTTGATGCTGTCACTGATGTCATCATCAAAAACAACCTGAAGGACTGTGGGCTCTTTTAGCTCTTCAGATGGCATCTACTGAGGAAAATAGAAAGGTGAGGGGTTATTAGAATAATGAGACAGTTTAAGGCCACTTGTGATGAATAATCACACTTGCGAACTTTAAAATAAAGGTCTCTATGGCAGTTTCCTGAAAGCAAAACTGGAAGCACTTATCTGAAGTGTCTCATTTCAGGAAATATACAAATCTAATTGGATGCAAGGGAGTAATATTTTTCATTTCCCAAGACGAGGTAGAACCACTGTCATTGATACTCAACATATGCAGTAAAGATCATGGTTTTCTGGATATAAGATGGGTTTCTATATCTGACAAAATCTAGATCTTATCTGGGTAGGGGTTATGTTAATTTGGAATTGTCCAAACTACTATGAACCACAAAGCCTTACTAAAGGACCCATGATTGGTGGGTTAAGTATTCAAGCTTCCAGATTAACTTCAGAGACTAAGTATATACGCAGGGCAGAGTGAATGCCGTACTGGATTGAGCACTGATGTGTTTTTGTGTGTACCGTTTACCATACAAATATCCCATTATCTTGCTTACACAAGTAGTATTTAGCAGACCACTTCAGATCTGAGCCTTATTTTGAATGCTCTTAGGAATATGCAAAACACTACATTTTAGGAACCAAGTATTCCAGGAGAAAAGAAGTCCTCCAAACCAAACTGATCTAGCTATTCCAGGAAGATTTTTAGAAGTTTCCAAGTGTAATTCAATCGCTTCACTTTTTGGAAAACCTATTTTCAGGAGAATGTTTTGCCTGTCATAGAACAACTGAATTGGCTTAGTCCAAATCAAAATGGACCTTTCTGGAGTCCCCAGAATGCATTGTTTCCAAATACAGAGTTTTGGAACTCCATTGTTTTCTGTAAATGTGCATATTAACTTCTTTTTGCTCTTCCCACTGCAGGATACTTGAACTGCTCCATATGAGGAAGAGGCTGGTGTTGATGAAGGGAGGACTGCATCATTTAACAACTTCTGCTTCTTAAGTTTTGTTCCATTCCTTTAAATATTCCTAATGATGAGACTTTGGCAATTCTTCCTGTCCAAAGGACAGGGCCCATTGTTTCCCCTGCTCTGTGCTGTCTAGTTGCCTCCTGCAGGCTGTTTGTCTTCTCCCTGTGTGCCCACAAAGCCTTACTAAAGTACCAATGATTGGTGACTTGCCATAGTTGTAACATTTCCATATATGCCCCTTTTTTTCCTCTTTCTTTAACTGAAATCCGGATGGTAGCAAGTCAAAGGGCTTTGGATATGTTTGCCATGCTCTTTACCTTCTTTTTTAAGATACAAAGTGGGGTTTGGGAGTGTTTGTTTTTTTTCCCTTTTGCTTTATTTTTGTCCAAGCAACTTTCTGTCTGGCCCTGCCAAAGCAATTTACAGTTCATTTGTTTTTGTTTTTGTTTTGTTTTTTAACCTTCCATCAAGTGGAGCTCTTGCCATGGAGCAAGTTTTTCAGCTCCTACCTCTGTAATTTGCACAGACCAGCAAAAAAATAAAATAACATTCCTTAAGAGTAAATTTGTGCAGGAAAAGCTGGTCTATTGTTTTATAAGAAACCCTTTTTAAAAAAATCATATTTAAAATGTCCAGTAGTAAACGGTTGAGTTGCCCAGTATGAGCTCATCTTCTCTAGTAAATTTGTGCCTTGAGGGTGTCTGTTATGTTTACATCTGTTCCTTAGTTTGCTTCAACGTGCATTGTGTTTAGAATAGAATACAGTGGGTTCCTTCCCGTTTTCCAGCCCTTCTCTCCCTTTTTTGCTGTGGACCAGGCCAAGCTTTTTATGAGGGGGCAGTGCCCATGCATTAAAACATGTTTCTTCCTGGACACAGAATTAGGTTCCTAAGGGCTAAGATTCCACTAAGCAATGTCAACTTCTTTCCATTCCTTTGTGCCCCACCCCAGGGCCCGAGGGTGCACCTGAGGTTGCTGTAATGTCAGGTCTATTTTCATGTCTTTTCTTAGCTCTAACTGTAGTGTCAGCTGAAGAAACGCTGCTGTATGTAAGCGGTCCTGCCTGCTGTGCAGTTGATGGGCACTGGGCCATTAGTAACCGTCAGACGCAGCCTAGCTTTTATCACGTTTTACCAAATTGTTCACATGGTTTGAAATAATAAAAAGTAGAAAGAAAGCCTCCTTTGAACTGCGTTGCTTTTCTTCCATCGTTCTTAAATATATTTGAGCACAGAATTTCATGGTGGGTTTTAATGATTGGATGATTTTCCTTGGCTCGTGATACAAGTTTGTTAGCTTCTCCTAGACTTTTTTTTAAAAACAAAAACAAAACTTTGGAGATGTTTTTGACTACAGCTGCGAGATCATTGGATATTGTGATTGAGGTACAAGGAAGTTGTAGCACAAAACATCTTAAAAAAACAACAACACTACATTGCACATGCTCACACTATAAAGTGGAAATATCCCTGTTTTGGAAACATGCTATCATTTACTTCATATGTTTGGTCTTTCTAAAGAGTTTTGTGGCCTGGATGAGTGCTTTTGTTTTTTCTGAAGTATGTAAACTTGAGCAGAATGCCCCATAAGGCTGAAAGGGAAAATATAAGTTATGAATAATAAATACAGAAAAAGGGGAATGTGTTATAATCTTCAAATATAGTCTTTCCTTAAATACATACATATAACATATTTCAATATTTCAGTTCCAGTATTTGAGGGGCTGCCACAAGGAAGAGGGGGTCAATCTATTCTCCAAAGCACTTGAAGGAAGGCAGGACAAGAAGCAACGGATGAAATTAATCAAGGAGAGAAGCAACCTAGAACTAAGGAGAAATTTCCTGACAGTTAGAACAATTAATCAGTGGAACGAGTGACTTCCAGAAGTTGAGGTTGCTCCAACCCTGGAGATTTTTAAGAACAGATTGGACAGCCATTTGTCTGAAATAGTATAGGGTTGGACTAGAAGACAATACTGAAGAAAGTACAGGAATCTCTGGTCTTCCCATGTGCTCCAGTGAAGTATTGGCCCTTGGAGATCTGTGAGGGCATCTAGCATGTTGGCTGCCTCTCCTTGCTTGGACTAGTGGGAGGCATTAAGAGAAATGTCCTTACCTATTGTCACAAAAGAAAACCTTTCTTGTTTTCAAGAAAAGCATTCAGTCAGAGACTTTAACCTGAAAATGCCAAAAATCAGTAGTAAAGCAATGTTACCAGGATTGTTCTTACTGCATCTATATGGAAATGTCCATAATGCGCACATAGTTTGGTAAGAGATAAAGAAAGACTTTAGAAAAAGATGTTGTAATAATACATTTTATCAGATGTTATGGAAGATGGGGAAAAAATCAAATATGCATTTTTCAGCAATATGCTTATCATCCACATTTTGTTGGATGTTGCAAGTATTACAATCTATATTAAACAGCTGTAATACCCAAAGTGAAATATACGTACTGATACAGAAATGTTTGAAATAGTATGCTGAATGCGTACAGTATTATCTATGACATTATTTGAGTATAACACATATAAGCCATATATAACATTTGTAGCTTGGTCCTAGTTGTTTGTACATATTTTTCATAATGTTCACAATGTAAACAGTCATTTTTACTTGTTTTCTGCATTCAATTTGCACTACGTAATAGAGGACCTATTACAGTACAGCAAAAAGAAAATTAGGACCACAGATGAGTTTGCTGGTAGCAAATAATATCAAGTGACTTGACTAATATCTTCCAAGATGAAGTTTACCCAAAGGGTCAAATTCATGACTAACAAGTGGAAGTTATCATAAATCTTAGAACTTGTAGGAGGAGAAGAGTGACCCATTACCGTGGATCCCAAATAGCCAGACTCCACCTCCTCCTTGGTTGCCATGGTGTGTGTTGGGGATGACCATCACCATATTTGAGCAGGCTTCTATTTGATCTTCATCTTCTGACTCCCAGGTCTGGTCTCATTACTGCCCCTTTCTGTTGTGAACACATTGACAAGCTTGTCCATAGAAGCTCCCAAGTGTGCAAAACTAGAAGAAAAATGTTATTTGCAGAATAACTGTTACAATTACACTTTGTGCAAATGTTATAATTATTCCAACAGCAGGGCTATCCTTTGCTGTCCAAAACATAATGCATAGTTTTGATAATAGCAATGTTTCCATCATTCAGAGAAAATGGTGTCATTAACGAAAAATCAAGCTTGAACAAGGAAAAAGACATTAGCAGAATTAGCCAATATCAGCAAGCAGGTTCATAATTGAGGCAAGGCCACACATGCTAACAGCCTTAGAGGCACAGCTGTGGCTCAGATACTGGAAGAAAGAATTTGCTGGCCTGTTTTTCCTGCTGAAAATGAAAGTAATGAAGAAATGTCAAAATGCAAGCATACCATAATTGGGGAACATCTAGTAGCAGATTTTTCTAAGTTTTTTTTTTTTTTTAAAAAAGGCTGGTAAGCTACACATGAATTCTGTAGCCCAGCTCCTAGGATGGCACAACTATTTTCTTGAGTCTGAATAATTATTCCAGACAACACCAATTTGCAGGAAAAATAACTGCAATATAGGAATTATTGCCCTTTTACTTAGCTGAATTGGCAGAGCTGATTTTAATCAAGATGGTGTAGGAGATGATCAGGCTGAGCCCGAGGGAGGGGGTCAAATGCTGTCATCAGTCATGAAATCTTAAGCCCAGCCCACCTTGAATTTGTTGCTTAACTCCCACTAATTTCCCTCGACCGTTAGTAGTTCAGATTCCTATAGAGAACTTAAGCTTGCAATTAATCTTTACACTCATTTGAACTGCCTGAATCTCGTGATTTCCCCTGAGCTTGACAGATGAACAGGAGTGTCTGTAGAAAGAGTGTATTACATAGGAGGACTGAGGTCCTTCAGTATCTGGCTTCATTTTGGCTTCACGTGTTGTATTCTTTCAGTCATACCACCTTCTGTGAACATCAGAGGTGGTCAGCTGGATCAAGGCATTTAATTCTGAATCTGCTTGACATCGTTCATACAATGACTTGAAGAAGACCACAAGCAGAACTAGAAGTCATACATTTCTGTGGAAACATTCTGAATAAGCTACAAACCCTCTGACTGCAGGCCCTCACTACTGGAAATCCCTCAGTGCCAATAATTTATTTTACTCTAATCACAGAGGTCTATAATTTTTCATTGCGGTTTTAATAATCCCCCACTGACTCAAGATTTCACCATTGAAATTCAGTGGCAAATTGCTAATTTTCATTGACAAGAGTTTCCTTGTTTTCTTTTTAAACATGAGATGCCTAAGCTAGATAGTTGTCATCTAACTACTGTATTTTGAATTTAAAATAGAAAGGAACAGGCTTTCCAGGTTCCAAAAAATCACTCAATACATTACTGCTGCATGAAGAGAATAATAGCTGGAATATATATTTCCAAGAACTGGGAAATTAATCTTTTTTGTTTCTCCCAAATAAACTGGAAGAGCCCTTATTGCAACTTGCCATTAGACTATATCTGATAAGGCAATATATATATATATATATATTGCTTCAATGAACTGGATTTTATTCAAGGTAGGTCCTCCTCGCCTCGCCTTTCCTATCCACCCGTCTGATCCTGCCTAGCCATAGCCAACCAAGTTAGGAAAAACGAACACTTGCAATCAGAAGAGGCCACAATCCTTCAGATTTTCCTTGATAATGATGTCAGTGACAGCATCAAAGACAAACTTGACGTTTTCTGTGTCAGTGGCACAGGTCATATGTGAGTAGATTTCCTTCACATCCCTTCTCATATTCAGTTCCAGGAACTGGATTTTGATATAGGCACCTGCATCTTCATACGTATTGGACCCTGCAGAGAGATGAGTGGTGATAAAGTAATAGCTTCACCTATAGAGTAACACAAACCCTCTTAGCTCAGAATATTATTCATTTGTCCAGAATGAAACAAAGCTTCACATTTAAGGACATGATTCCAATCTGTACTAAGCAGAATCATTGAACACTGCAATTGTTAATAACAGTTTGACATTCATTGTTCAATGATCAGCTGCATTGTACTAAGCTTTCCTTCCAGTGAATACCCTTGATCATCAAGTCTTCCCTGTTTTACTGAACGTCACCCACCTACATCACTTCAATCAATCAGAATAGAGCTGGAAGGGACTTTAGAGCAGTGATGGGATTCAGCCAGTTCACACCAGTTCAGCAGAACCGATAGCTAATTTTTTGTTGCCCAGGCCCAGAATGGACTTCCGGAAGCGGCATCCACACAGAGAATCAGTTGTTCACATATTCGAATCCCACCACTGCTTTGGAGGTCTTCTAGTCCAACCTCTTGCTCTAGCAGGAGACCCTATACCATTTCAGAAAATGGCTGCCCAGTCTTTTCTTAAAAACCTCCAGTGATGAAGCACCCACAATGTTTGAAGGCAAGCTGTTCCACTGGTTAATTGTTCTTATTGTTAGGAAGTTTCTCCTTTATTCCAGGTTGCTTCTCTCCTTGATTAGTTTCCATCCATTGTTTCTTATCTTGCCTTATGGTGCTTTGGAAAATAAGTTGATCCCTTCTTCATTGTGGCAGCCCCTCCAATACTGGAATACTGCTATCATGTCACCCCTAATCCTTCTTTTCTCTAGACTTGCCATCCCCAATTCCTACAACCATTCTTCATATGTTTTTGTCTCCAGGCCTTTAATCATCTTAGTTGCTCTTCTTTGCACTCCCCCCCCCCCAAAGTCTCAACATCTTTTTTGACCAAAACCGGATGCAGTATTCCAGGTGTGGCCTTACTAAGGATTTATAAAGCAGTACTAATACTTCATGTGATTTTAAATCTGTGCCTCTGTTTATACAACCAAGGATTATATTAGCTTTTTTGGTGGCTCTTGCCCACTGCAAGTGATGGTCCACTAGGACTTCAAGGTCCCTCTCACAGTTATTATTTTTGAGCCAGGTTTTGCCTAATCTGTACTTGTACCCTTGGTTTTTCCTGCCTAGGTGTAAAACCTTGCTTTTCTCCATATTAAATTTCATAATGGATAGGGCCCATTGTTCAAATCTGTCAAGATCTTTTTGTATCCTGAGCTTGTCTTCTGGGTTTTTGGCTATTCCTGCCAGCTTAGTATCATCTGAAAATTTGATGAGTTTCCCTTCTATTCCCTCATCTAAGTCATTTATGAAGATATTGAAGAGTACTGGGCCTAAGACAGAACCTTGTGGTACCCCACTGCTTACTTCCCTCCATATAGATATAGTACCATTAAGGACTACTCATTGAATATGGTTTGTCAGCCAGTTACAAATCCATCTGGTTGTGATGCTGTCTATCCCACATTTTTCTAGCTTACCAAGAAATAGGCTGTGGTCTACTTTGTCGAATGCCTTACTGAAATCTAAGTATAATATGCCCACAGCATTTTGCTGGTCTACTAATTTAGTCACTTTGTGAAATAATGAAATAAGATTGGTTTGGCATGATCTGTTTTTAACAAACCCATGCTGGCTTCTAGTTATAATCAATATCTTCCCAGGTATTTATGCTGGGCTGATTGGTCTGTCGTTTCCTGAGTCTGTTTTTTTTTTTTCCTTTTTGAAGATGGGAACAACATCAGCTTTTTTCCAATCCTCTGGTAGTTCCCCGATGGGCCAGGATTTTTTAAAGATATGGTACAATGGTTCTGAGATAACATCTGCCAGCTTCTTCAGAACTCTGGGATGTAAACTGTCAGATCCCGGTGATTTATATTTATGAAGATCAGACAGGTGTTCTCTTACCATTTTCTTTTATTTTAATTTTTTATGTCTAGTCTGTCTTTTACAGTTATGTTTTTGATAGTTTTTTTTGTGTGATGCAAAGACTGAGTTAAGCAGCTCTGCTTTCTCTCTACTGCCTCTTACTTCCTTGCCATCTTCTCTCTTTTGTGGACCAACTGTTTACTTGACTTTTTTCTTGTTATTTAAATGTTGAAAGAAACTTCATTTCTGAATGCTTGAAGAGCAGGTATTCTGGAAGTATGACTGACCTGACTAAACATATGGGGCTTCTGTTGCCCTTTCAGTCATTGAAAAGCCTCCCAACACTTCTTGAGAAGTTTTGTTGGGTGAATTGCCCAACACTCTTATTAACTTTGCACTTCCCATTATGTTCTATTTTCTTCCAGTATTGGAACAACTGAGAAGAAAAGCATCTCTGCAACAATAACATGGGTCCTATTCTCAAAGGTGGTTAAATTTACAGTGTAAAACCACAAATACAGCACACATGTATTCCTTGAAGAAACAGCCGATAATAAATTCTGGCTTACGTGGCAGAAAAGTATGCCATATTTCACAGGGGACTGATGCCCTCTAGTGTTTATTTTTCAAAACAAATGTCTTGTAACAAAGTAATGTCCTCTCCTCATGATCATGTGGACGAAGCAAGGGAAATGAAAGATAACTTGCTTTTTCCACCCAAAGTTGTGTAGTAGTAAGACCAAGAAATCAAATGCAAAGATTTTCATTACTTGTACCTTTGGATGGCATGAACAAAATTAACCCCCTGTAGTTTATATGGTTGTCAAATTTCAACTACACCCATCCCAGCAAGTACATCTTTGTATAGAAAGTCAACAAAATAACAAGGGTAGGTGTAAATAGAAGAGGGGAATGGTTTCTACAAATTCTCACTGATTTAGGCCCAGTATAATGCTGACCATATAAAAGAATAACAGAAGGGACCTTGGAGATCTTCTTGGAGTACATTAAGAGTAGTTATTTTCTCCTCCACAGGTGGAACGTGCAGACAAAGATGGAAGAATGAGACCATGGTTGATGATATTAAAGTTCATTTTTATTGCTGATTTCTTTCCTGGTAGTGGAACATGATAATTTCCTGTCTGGCTTGATCTAAATCAGCCTTCCCTAAATTGGCATCAACCAGATGTGTTGTACTACAACTTCCATCAGTCCCTGCCAGCACAGCTGTTGCTCTGCAAACCAATGGAAATTATGATCCAGACATCTGAAGAAGATTAATTCAGCAGAGCAGATCTAAGCGTCTACTACTTTCTCTTTGGAATCTTAATAATAATTTTATAGACTGCCAAAACCAGATGCCATTCTTTAGGCATTTGGGTTTTGGCCTGCTGACCTATATACTGTTTTTTGTTACTTTCCGGGCTACCTGGTATGACGTTTGTATGTTCCTACGTCACTGTACAATTGACTGTAATACTCTGCTTTCAAGTAGCTCCACACAAACATGCATGCTGCTGACTGGAACTCACCTTCATAATCGGGGAAGCACATGCTGAGGTGGGCCTTCTTGATCTTTTCCATGAAAACGTCTTTCTTATTGAGAAAAAGAACAATGGAAGTAGTGGCAAAGTATCGGTGATTGCAGATGCTGTTGAAGAGGTGCAAGCTCTCATGCATGCGATTCTGAAACAAGAAACAGACGCCCAGGGCCCTTTTTGTTCTTTTTATTCAGTTCAGCTACATTTCAGTAGCTAAAGATGTGCACACAAGACAAACAACTCTTCCCCAAAACTGTTATCAGGAACAGACATTTTATTCTGGGGTGAATCTGACAAAACGTTCCTAAATTAAAGATAATTTCCTTGCTGCTTATGGTGGGATTCCTAAGGGAGTAGAAAAGCAAATGAATTGTGTGTGTGTGTGTGTGTGTGTGTCTGCCACAATCATGGGGTGATCCCTATGATTTTTATTTTAGCAGAGTTATGTATAGTCCTCCTCCATTATCTACAACTCATAGAATGATATGAAACTTGTGAAATGTACCTTCAGATTACAGCAATTTCCTTTTCAGAAGTATGTTCTCCATCCCAAGAACAGAAAACTGCCCCTTTTAAATCTTGGTTGAAAAAATATGTAATATCTTTCATTTGCTATAATCAGAAGAGTTGGAAGATAACTTTGGATGCTCCTTACCACTTCGTCATCTTCCACCAGGACCATATCATAGGCGCTGAGAGCAGCAATGAAGATGATGCAGGTGACCCCTTCAAAGCAATGGATCCACTTCTTGCGTTCCGAGCGCTGGCCTCCAACATCAAACATCCTGCCAGGAAGTTGAGGAATTGGGGTGATCAAGAATTTAAAAAGAAATGTTTAATTTCATATTTTTATTTCATTCACAATACACAATTACACAAATACACAATTAAGTTCTCACTTAATGATTGGTTATTTAGCGATTGTTCAAAGTTATAATGGACTCCACCCCTCTCCAAAGCTCCTTATGATCCAGTTCTGGAGTTCCAATGGTCATTCACTCACTCACTCACACAAACACACACACACACACACACACACACACAGAGTCACAGTCACATGACTGCATTTTGGGCATTTGGCATCCTGCTCACCTTTATTGATGGTTGCAGTCATGTGACCTCAATTTATGGCTTTCCCCCCCCAGTTTGCTCTCGATCTTTTTTGCCAGTTTCTGGCAAAAAAACCACCCATAGAAATGAGCGTATTTGCTTAACAACTGTGGCATTTGCTTTATGACCACAGTGGCATTCACGTTATGACCGCAGCATTGATATAATGACCTCCCCAAAAATTTAAAATCGGGTCAGTCATGTAGGTGCCTCAACTTATGCCTGTCATGGCTTAACATGGAAATTACCAGGCTCCATTACAGTCATAAGTTGAGGAGTACATGTAACTATTTTGAATATTTGAAATAGAATAGCCTTACATAATAGAAACCTCAATTTCTTTTTTTTTTTAAAAAAAAAATCAGTTCAGAGTTCAAAGCTATGCATACCCAAGTATCCATATTAAGGAAAATATTTCACAAACGTATTCTGGAAACGTCTTCAGAGTTATGTTAGGAAGAATGCACACAAAAGTGCATTTCTTTTCTTGCACTGATGTTTCAAACACAAATTTGCATCCAGCACAGAAACAGACAATATTGGCAGAAGAGGAATGGACCAAACAGAAATGGACAGAACCAGAATTGTGACTTGTTAATACTTTACTGCACTTCTCGTGATGAAGTGGCTCTCCCACTTCAGAGCTATTCCTGCTATTCAGGAAAGAATTACATCAGAATGCTTAAAGTTTATCTTTTCAGAGAGGAAGCAAAATTATCTGTCTGGCAGGATTTAAAGCTGCAGGGCCAACAATAGTTTTGGAGAGAAAATAAGTCCTATCATTTAATTAAGAAAATCAGGCAGGCTCCCTCAAGGACAGATGTGAAAAAGCAAGCCGACTGAAGGAACTGTAGAAAACTAATTAAGAAATAATTTGAAGGAATAATAGGTAAAGGGGGTTGAAAAATGATGAGAGAATAAAGATGTGGGGCAGAGTAAGCAATAATTTGAAAAAACGGCCCAGGATATAAAAAGTACTTTGAGTGTATCAATCATACTTCTAAAACTAAGCTAACTGTAGGAAGATACTGTATTATAGGAACACCAAAAAAAAAAAGATTCACAGGCTTATGGAATCTATCCTGATATTTACATTTAATCCAAAAATAAATGCAGGCATGGAGTTAACACCCAGTGTTTCTCAACCTTGACAACTTTAAGACGGGTGGACTTCAACTCCCAGAATTCCTATGCTGGGAGTTGAAGTCCACCATCTTAAAGTTGCCAAGGCTGAGAAATACTGGGTTAATTTCATTTAGTCAATCCCATTACATGTCTACCTAATGGAGAAATGGCTGAAGATGCTAGGACTCTCCTTACATAAGGACTCGTGGAGATTTCAGGCACTTCCTGGAGCAAGCCTCCCTGAAATGGTGACTTTTATCCCAGTCACTGAGCTGGTATGCTTCCAGAACCACTAGTGGGTTAAGCATATGGTGAGCCCAGGAAGATGAAGTAGAAACAAGGGAAAAGGGAACCAACTCTCATATAGAATCTAGAGGCAGAAGATATTCATGCAGGCAGGCAGGAAGGAAGTTAGGGTTAGGGGATGTTGGAAAGTTGGGAACTGTGGACCAAGACTGACAGGGCTGAAGAATCTTTAAGTGGCAAGGAATTTTTTCATTGGAACAACTTTGCATATTTCACTGTCAACTCTGACAGCCAAGAAAAAGATCAAAGGCTAGATTTTAACAAACCTGCAAGATCTTTGGCTACCCTTTTTCACAGTAATTCAAGTGTATTTTCCTTTCAGCTACAGCCTGGGATGAACTGCAAAATTGCAAAAGTATCTTTCTTTTTTAATAACATCTTAAAAGAAATCTTATCAATTTAATTGAAATAGAAAAATATGGAGATATAAGCTGCACATATGGGGGGAAAGGGTCATTAGGAAAAGCTCCATCGAGGTGTACTTACAAGAAAAGAAGGGCTATTATTGAAGAAAATAATAAAATGCCTTTAAAAATCTCTTTATGCAGATGGAAATTTGGTTATTCCAACCATGTATCAGTAGGGGGCAGCGCATCCTCACAAAAATAAAAAGAGTGGCTTTATTAAACTGCTAATCTTTCATACTCCTGGATAAGTGCATATAAAGTATTTCAAACAAAGCAGATATGATCAGTTTCCCATCCTCCTCCTCCTCCTCCTCCTCCTCCTCCTCCTGTTTTCTGTTCATTAGCTGTTCTAGATTATTGGATTACTTCTAGTCTTCAATGTTTATTTCGGTTTTCAAGGCTCACTGTGAAAGATAAATGTATATGATCTGAATTTCAGATACTATGCCAGTGGTGGCGAACCTACGGCAGGCGTGCCAGAGGCAGCACTCAGAGCCCTCTCTGTGGGCATGCACAGCGTCGCCCCAGCCTCCCTCCCACGGCCCCCTCCTCATCAGCAGCCCCCCGGAGGAGAGTCACCCCCAGGCTTGGCCCATGCGGAGCAGTGCAGCCAAAGACATGGCAGCCAGGCAGCGGGGACAAGACTCCGCCCTCGCACCTCGTCATGCGCAGATGATGCTGCAGGGCGCAGGCAGAGGGTGTGGCCACCATGGAACTGCTGGGATGCCTGGGCGATCTGCGGCAGGCCGTGGAGGCAGCGGGTGGCCCTGCGGGAGGGCAGGGGGGTGGTTTTGGGGCACTCGGTCTCTAAAAGGTTTGCCATCACTGTACTATGCTCTGAGAAGATACATTCATTCCAGTTTTTAAATTGCTACTTTTTTTCTTATGTTAAAGATGAAAATTTATGTTCCACCTTTTCTTCTGGAGTTCAAGGAGATCTTATCCCCATGGAGACTCCCCAACAATGTTGGGGAGTCTCCATGGGATGAATTATATCAACCATTTCTCTTTATTGTAGAAGCCTTTAGCAAAGACTTTCTTGCATCCTAACATCACAAAACAGAATTTCTGATTCATCTCATACACCATTAGAAATGGTGACCAGGAGAGGTTTTACAGCTCCTAACCAGCCATGACACATACAAACCTAATCACATATATCCATATGCACTTATCCTTTATCTTCTTCTCCAGTGAACAATTTTGAACATTCAAAATCTTAAAAACTATTTTCTGACCTATTGAAAGTAAGGCCATTAGACTCAGATGACGATTTGCTTGTTGGGGGAATCGCTGCTTATAGGACATACGATACCTGAAGTGGAGATCCTTGAAGGAAAACTGGGTTTCAATGATCCCGGTGGTCTTAACTCTAGAGCGGAGAACATCCTGCTCTGTGGGAACGTATCCAGGAGTTACCAGCCGTGCCAAGGCGTTCAGGTAACTGCAAACATAGAAATATAGTTCCGTAATGTAATTAATACAGAAGAACCCTGGATCTTTCAGCTTCAGTTCTTTAAGGTATTAGGCAAGCTGTGGAATTTTGAAATATCTGGCCCCCTTTTTTCTTGAAGGAAAGTGGGCTTTGAGAGAAACAGAATTTGGAGGTAGAATATTCAAGCAGGATCACCCTTGGCAAGGAGGCCAGAGAATCCCAGAGAGCATTTCTCTTCCCCTCACACCCACTCAGAGAAGTGATCCAGCTAAGGTCCCCTCTAAGCCTTAGAGGAATTCCTAGAAGGAAGTGGATGGTACACATTGCCTACCGCAATGGTTGAAAGTTGCCACTTTGGTCATAAAACCACTCTCCTCTGACTCTCTATGCCATTGCATCTGCCTGGAATGTGGGAACAATCTTTCTCTTTCCATCTGAGGCAGAAATATAGGAATTCAGCTGCTTAGGAAAGGGCCCAAACAAGCATCAGGCCTGTATAAAATGCCTCCATCTATATCCTGTCTCTGCCATTATAACTAAGCCATGCTGGGAATCATCCTGCACACTCGTAACAATCTCCAGATCCAAGCCATGTTCTCCATTTCAAAGTTTCTAAGTAAAGATGTCCTACTAGCCAGCCGAGTCATTCAGCTGGAACTCTGAGGCTCTATCGAAGCAGGCCTGGATGCCCGTATCTTTCCAGAGTCGCTCAATGATGTCAGACATCTCCTTAGGCATGGTGCCTTCTTCAATAGTATCTGCTAAGTGCACCAACATGCGGGAATCATCCTACAATTGAGACAGAAGATATATAGATATATAGATAGACAGACAGACAGACAGACAGACAGACAGACAGACAGACAGATAACCTTTATTGTCTTTATTTACTGTGGGCACAATGGCACACATTAAAAATGAAATTTAGTTGCTTGCTCTCAAAGTGTACACATACATAACACACATTTAAACATACTATATACAACATATGTATAGACCTACACCCTTACATTTAAATAACATATAAATATTAATCACTGTCCATCTTGAATACATAACGGAAGGAGGAAGCTTTAGAGTTCACAAGGTTAATACTCTATGAAACAAAACTGTGATTGAATCTGGATGTTCTGCTATGGATACCACAAAGCCTCCTCCCAGAAGGTAACAAGGAAAACAGGTTGTGAAGAGGATGTGTGAGAGAGTGTCCCAGACAATCCTGCGGACCTTGCTCAAGCAATGCTTATGTGCTATGTCCTGGATGGAAGGGAGGGAACTGCCAATAATCTTTTCTGCCATCCTCACCACTCTCTGCACCGCCTTCCTGTCTGAAGCTCAATCAATGAGACATTCCTGAAGGAGGGAGGGAGGGAAGGAGGGAAGGAGGAGGGAAGGAGGGAGGGAGGGAGAGTCCTTCACTTTTTCCTTCGCTGAAAAGAGTAGTCTGGGCAAAAATGATTACTTTAAGTTTCTCTGACCGATATCTTTTTTTGTTATCTTTGGAATTAATTTCTCTGGAAGCCTGTATAATCCCAATTCTCCAAATCACATTATGTCCATCACCCATTGTCCAATGTCCATTTTCTTTTATTTTTTATCAGCCATTTTTGTTGTGGAAGAGAGTGACAAGATACCAAATTATTTAATTTTTAATAATGCTTTAACTTTTAATGATTGTTTTATACTTTTATAATGATCGTTTTTGATATATTTATTGTGACTAGAGTCACTTCTGGTGAGATGGGCAGCCATATAAGTTTGATAAATAAATAAATAAAAGCCTAAAGAACAACCAGATATGAACATAACCATTCCTCAGTGACCAACCTGCCTGGCTGGGTCTCCATACTGGATGTTCAAGATGCCCATTGCCCTCACTATGGATAGCATGGACTGCAGGGTGTTGCTGTAGATAATGCAGATGAATTCCAAGCACTCCTCTAAAGAGTAACCATCTTTATGGATAATTCTATGGAAGATAAGAACAGAAAATCAATCCAGAAGTTCTCAGGAACATTAGATGCTGGCTGGGGAATTCTGGAAGTTGAAGTCCACACATCTCAAATTTGCCAAGGTTGAAAAGCACTGCACTAAGTATATCTAAGGAACTCTGAACAAAATGCAACTGTCTCTTTTTCCTCGGACAAGTTACTTGTTATGGAGAGACCCAGCTTCTCGTTCATTTTCCCTTGCATTTTTTTTATTATAACTACCTCTGGATTTCTTTTTTCTGTTATCAAGGAAGTTTTCAATATTCTCAAGAAAGGAATTTCACCAGATACTTTGAAATCTAATTCACAAATAATGCTAAATCTAAATGTTAGTACATGGGATTTGTCTGCCCTTTCCTTAACAGAAGATGCAATACCCTCTTTTGTCCTATATAAACCATGGTACTTCATTGGGATGGGTTTACATAACACAGTAGACCCCAAACCTGCCAATTGCAAGGTGGCTTTATGTTGTGTATGAATCTCTTGAATTACCTCTTTGACAAATGTTTCTTGATTGCATACCCAACACTTTTTATATATGCACCTAAAAATATAGTATGTGAAAAATACTTATTTAAATCATGGTAAATGATGGATGACTACACGTACACATCATGTACAGTTTTTTATAGCACTTATTTTCTAATGTAGCCTATACCCCTAGGTGGTATTCCATCTAAGTATTCATCTATCTTGATCATACTTTGATTTTAAAGAACAGTCAAACTCAGTTAAATGTTGCAACTTACTGGATAGACATAGAATAAATGAGAATAAGGTGGCTGTTGGGATATTGGTACGTTTTTAATTTCCTGAAACACAAAGTATATAAAGGAATATTCACAGAGCAAGGATAGGTAATGTTTTTGGAAAAACTGACATTGTTGGAAGAAGACTTACTTCATTTGCTTGACTATGGTGCTTTTCCCCGATTCTCCAGCTCCTATGGAACAAAAATTGAAAAGTGACTAAACTGTATTTGTTCCCAGTTCCCAATGCTTTCTATATGGCACCAAATTCAAATTAACATCAGATCCCATTTGCTGCACCTCCACAGTCATAGATTTGTTCAGAATGCAAAAATTGCTCTTCCCAACAAATCCTTGGTGGGCTCTCCTCAATAATTTTGCACTTTGTTTTAAGAACCTGGTGCCCAAGAATAGGGAGAGAAATATCAGTTACCTCCCAAAACCCTCCAGGAAATTAAAGAAAGATTAGAAGACTTTGGTTGTAAACAATAATACATTTACATCTTATCAAACCTAGAGGCCCACAATAGATTAAACAATATCACACAGCTATATGAACTTCAAACAAACGTAGCATGATCTGCTTGTCATATATAGAGATTTGAGTTTAGAATTGGCAGTTGGTTTCTCTCTCTCTCCCTCTCCCCCTCTCCCTCCCCCTCTCTCTTTCTCTCTCTCTCTCATACACACACAAACATATAGAAACATATATTTTATTTGTTCCCTTCTTCAAGTTGCTCTGAAGCTAGTCCCCTTGCTGTAGCATTTCTAATGGTCAAGTACAAATATTAAAAGCACAATATATATTAAATATACTCTCCCTTTCATGCAGAACACCCTAAATCATCAGCTGAGTCTGCAAATTCTCATGTAGCAGCATTCCTAACCCTCCCACACTGCAGCTTGATCTCTTCTTCCAGGCTGTAACTTTTCTATCCTCGACCCTCTGATCTAGCCTGCATTTGGTTCTTCAAACCACAATCTTTTTCGGTCAGTACTCTGGGTCTTTTCTCTTATTGGTGATCCATCATCCACCAGGTTCTCCTATGTCAGGGCTTTTCAACCTTTTCACCCATTGTACCACTTTTAGGATATGACAATATCTGAGTACCACCAGTCACCTAGCAAGGTGTCAAAAACTTGATGACCAAAAAAAAAAAAAAAAGGAAAAAAGTGATGAAGTACAGGTAGTCCTAGACTTACAACAGTTCGCTTAATGACTGTTCAAAGTTACAATAGCACTGAAAAAAGTGCCCCCCAAGCCACAGCCGAGCAAGACACCTGCCTGCCCACCTGGTGGCACTCTTCCTCCTGTCCGAGGTTTTCATTATTGTGAGCATTTCTGTTGAGAATTGGCAGTGGGGGTGGGGTGGGGGGTGTTTGGTTTTTATTCCCCCCATCTGCTGGGTGGTTGCAGCATGTTTTGGTCACTTCACATGACCCTGGGACACTGTGACCGTCATAAATATGAATCAGTTGCCAAGCATCTGAATGTAAATCACAAGACCCTGGAGATGCTGCAACATTCCAGCTGATTGGTGCTTCTTCTCAGCTCAGCAGAAGCGCCAGGATCAGCGCTGAGCTCCAGCTGGAGCCTGGTGCTGATCTTGGCGCTTCCGCTGAGCCCTGACAGCCCTGCAGCTCCAGCCATCTCTCGCTCAGGCTTGTGCGGTGCTGCCACCGGTTCAGCTCATTCCCCTCCCCCGCTACCACTTTTCTAGGATGGTCGCGTACCACCTGCCAGGTGCCAATGTACCACAGGTGGTACCCGTACCACTGGTTGAAAAGCCTTGTCCTATGTTGGCCACAAATTGCTGCCTGACACTCCTTTGTGCTTCCAGGTTGTTTCTCCTGTCTCTTCCATATGGAGAGGAATCTCTACTAGATATTTTGCTGCAAAAAAGAAAGTAGCTATCTCCTTCCACTTTCTCCAGTTAAGCTCTTTGTTGTTCAACCTTCCCTCCCCTCTTGCTGCAGAGAGAGAAAAACACACTCAGTTCTACTTCCAAACTCCCTTTTGTCACTTCTGTTTTTTTGCCATAGTCTTGTGGCTAACTGGATTGACGCTTCCATTCCCCCCCCTCTTTTTGTGCATGTCTTTTACACTCTCCTAACTTACAATTCATTTCTGCATCATTGCACTTTAGAAAAACAAGGCCTTTTCATTTAGACATCTTTAAAGTCTTACCTTGTCTCCTGTTTAACCAAAACAGCACCTTATTTTGCTTCTTAATCCCTATGTTCTATTTATTCTGCTCCCATCTGTGGAGACTCTATTCTGATATTTTTTTTTAACAGCAGCAGTTTTATACAAATTTCATTATACATTCAACCATTTTGCAACAGAATTCAATGCTTTTTCAACTACTAAGCAAGCTCAACTTGTCCACATCTGACTTTTAACTCTACTAATTACTCCTTAACTTGAATCGCAACTATCATATCACTCATTAATTTTAAATACTACAGTGAGGATTAAACCATTTTGACGTGGTGGTTAAGATTCAGGATTGGAAGTGGAAAGATTCAGATTCAATTTAGTGTATTTATTTTCCTATTTCCCCAGCCAAATGTAACTAACTGGGTGGTTATTACAGACTTATTTCAGCAATGAACAGAATATGATAAGAATTCCATTTGGGAAGAGGGCTTAAATCTAGCTTGGACATTTTTTCAGATAAATTATTGTACCCGTGCATTTCATACCAGCCTTATGTGCAAATCTTTCAAGCTAATATTCTACATGGATGTCAGCTTCACATGCTCTTTGACCTAGCACAGAGATTCTCTCTTTCTTATTGGCTCCATGTTTGATCAAACTTTCTTAGTTGCTTTTTATTTTCAAACTTTGACAGCTCTGTTAGGAAGTACAATGTGATAAAGAAAGAAAAAAAAAGCAAAAGAAAAATATTTCATACATGATATTTTTAAAGCTTACTGTGTTAGCTTGGACTAAAGGCATAGTGGCCTTATGACCTAATTCAAGCCCTTCCTTCTTTCCTTCCTTCCTTCTTTCCTTCCTTCCTTCCTTCCTTCCTTCCTTCCTTCCTTCCTTCCTTCCTTCCTTCCTTCCTTCCTTCCTTCCTTCCTTCCTTTCCTTTCCTTTCCTTTCCTTTCCTTTTCCTTCCTTCCTTCCTTCCTTCCTTCCTGTCTGCCTCTAAATTCTAAAGAACTTCTCTTTAGGACTTTTCCACATTATATTGCAACAAGTGATCTGTGCAGGATTACCACCACCAAAGGTGTCAGGATAAGATGCTGTAAGTCAACCTTGATCACCTTTCCAGGAGAAATAATAAGATAATGAGAACTGGGCCATAGACCAGCTTATCCTCAATGCTTCATAGAAAAAGAGCAGCTCTAGCTTACAAAGGTATGAAAACATCACAGCTGAGGATGGAAAACAGAGGCATGCTATCTCTTATCCTGTACTGTGCAGAAGGCATATACTTATGGCAGTCTGGAATTGCAATCCTAACATCTGAATGGTCTAGTCAGACCAGGGAAGACTGAAAAACGGTTCCCACAGGCCAGTTCTTCATTTAATTCCCTTAATAATGTGGGAAAAGGAAGTCCATCAGCTGCACTAATTTGTGGGTTGGCTGGTATTGCTAATGAAAATGTCCATCAATATTCTGGAACAACGTTGCTGAAAAAGTACACCAATGGCTCTCTTGGAGGTTATGGAAATGAGCCAATAACAGCGTGCACTTCTGTAATATTTAAATGCATTTTTCTCTGACAAAGAACCATTTCACAACGCCCATTGTGTTTCTGCCCTTTCCTTATATTTCAGTTGCAGCAATTGTTTGTATGAATGTGTAACACAGTGCAGTGTTAGCTTTTTTTTTTTTTTTTAAAGCTGCTTAATAGTAAATGTAGACCAAAGTTGTTTTAGATATTTCATCCTGCTTTAATTTGGCACACTCCTTTAGCTCTGCTGCCTGGGAATTCTTGGAAATATAATCCGAACACATCTACAGAACATGTGGTTTGGGAAAGCTGAGCTAACTAACCCGGTCAGCTTAGTAAGCCTTGCCAAGAATACAAGAGAAGGTAACCATCCTTAACAGTTCTTCAGTCCATCCTTCCCTTCATCTGTGCAAAAGTAGGGTACAGCTTCTATATTTAAAGCAGAGGATCCAGCAGAGCTACGTCAGCAAAAGTCTTGAAGCAGCAATGATCCAGGGAGATTTAAATGTATAGCCCCCAAATGACAAAGGAAATCAGCATCAACATGCAACAGGAGCTGATATGATATGCCTTAAGCTTCCCTCAGAATGATCTGTGTCTCAGTGGATGCACCTAGAAGAAATTTCTTTTAAGTTCCCATTTCTCTAAAATGCAGGTATCTTTTCCTCTTATGTTTGTCTCATAAGGCCACTCTGCTGGCCTTCTGGAAAGATGTTAAAAACAAGGCTCTGCAGCCTTGCTTGGGGTTTAGAATAGAATAGAAATATAGGTCTGGAAGGGACCTTTTAGTCCAACCCCCTGCCTATGTTTTTATGGCTTGATATATTATCTGTACACCACCCAGAGTCCCTCTGTGAGGGAGAGGGGCGATTTTAAAATTTGATAAATAAATACATGGAGATAAATCTTCATAGGGCTTGAATTAAAGCTTTGCCCTCGCACAACGTCCTAATGTTGTTGTCCACTCTGCATATACAGATGATGGGACAGAAGACCTTCTGGGTTATGACTGCTTTGATTCTGAAGGAAATGCGCACTGATCTCCTTCAACCCAGGCACGCAAGCGAATGAGACAATGTAGGAAAGGGGAGGGAGAACGCCTTGATAATGCCCGCCACAGTGTGGACAAGGTCACTGTGACTTTCTTTGGAGGAGTTACTTACCAAGAAGCAACAGCTTAACTGTCCTGGCATCCATATCGGCATCCTCCTTGAGCTTTTTTTCCAGCTCCCGAGAGTGCTTTTCCTCCACACTCGCACCTGCACCCATCACCGTGTTGGTTTTTGCCTTCAGTCAGTGAAAGGGGATCCCAGGAAAACCTGGGGAGGGGGCTCCAGTGCTTTCCTGTTGGAGCTGCCTTCTTCTGTAGCCCAGCCTTAAGTCAAGACAGATTCTTTCTTGTCTTGCTCTCCTGAGTGCCTTCAGTGCCTATTGTTGCTCCCTTCTTGAGCCAATACCAGCCTCTCTCTGGCTTAGAGGGATTTTGCCGAACTGGGGATCAGGTGCTCTGAAGCACCAATGTGGAGCAAGGTCAACTGAAGAAGGGCCACATAGGAGGCTGCCCCAAGATCTTCCCCAGGCTCTAATCATGTGCTCAGTAGCTTAAAGGCATTTCTGAGATAATGCTCCATCAATCCCTGCACATGCTAAACTCAGCAGTTTCCATTTTTTCATCTGCCCTTGACCTGGACAAGCATCTGAAGGAGTAATATTCCTTCCTCCAAGCTCTTCCTTTTCCTGCCATACTAATTGCGCGGGACAAAGCACCAATGGGTCTGCTGAGGATGGTTCATGTGCTTTGATCTCACTCCAGCAATGGGTAAATTATATTAATTATGATTGATTAATGATGGTTTAAAATATCATATGGCTGACATTCCCCCCCCATGTCAAACATAATAACGCCTCTTGGAGAAAAGATGTGGGGAGCAAGAAACATAGAAAGAGAGGCTGGCTAATAAAGCTACTAATCCTATCATTATCCAATGCCATCACTGTTCATAGTTAATTAGTAGATTTTCAAGTGGTGTGGTGGAATCACCTGTGGAAGCAGTGGGGCTCTTTCCAAGGGAAATAAAAAGTCATTCCAGCCTGGAGTTGATTCGGGGGAGCAAACAACTGAGCAAAACCTCTGAGGTCTATATCTGCCATTTCCCAAGGGAAGGCTGGCAAGGTTCTTGCAATACAGGCAATCAGAAACAAATACAGGCAACAAATACAGGCAATCAGACCGCCTCCTACCAAATATCTCCCTTCGACCAGTCCGCTCCCACAGAGAGGGCCTCCTTAGGGTGCCGTCGGCCAGTCAATGCCGGCTGGTGACCCCCAGGGGGAGAGCCTTCTCTGTGGCAGCTCCTGCCCTCTGGAATGACCTACCCCCCGACCTACGTACAACTACGGACCTGCGCCTCTTCTGCCGAGCCTTGAAAACCCATCTATTCCATGCGGCCGGCCTGGCGTAGTTTTGATTGGGCTTTGCTAGGGGTTTTATATGGGGTATTTTAGAGCAGGCTTTTTATTCAATATTTATTGTGATTTTTATTATTGCCTGTTCACTGCCCTGAGTCCCGTAAGGGAGATAGGGCGGTATATAAATTTAAATAAATAAATAAATAAATAAATAAATAAATAAATAAATAAATAAATAAAGTATCTACTTGGGCTTATTCATGGTGGTTCTGGTTGCTTGTGTCTGACATGGGAATCTGACCTAAGCAACTATTATCAAAGGGGGGGGGGAGGTTGTATAACAGGAGATATATTTAAATAAATGCATTATAGAGGCAGGACCTAGCTCTAAGTTAACTGTATCATGCCAGAAAAAGACTTAGAGACCGAGTGGCCTGTGCATGTGTGCCTGGGAACTAAGGAGACAGAGGGAAGTCTCTTGAGGTGAGCAATCTTATAGCAAAATCCACAATGTAGTAAATAAAGAGGGGATACAGAGTAAACAATTAATTCTCAGTCTACATTGCATTGCTCTATGAGGATAGAAGATTGGGAAGTGCTGAAGAGGAAGTTCCATTGAAGTCATACTTCCAACACAAATTAGCTTGTTGCTGTTTGCAAAAAGAAAATAAGAGGTGTGTGGGGGGGTCTCCAGTGACTATACAAGGAGTCCACAAACAAGTTCGGAAGTGAACCCAAATTCTCTGATCCAAATCCAGTTCTTTCGCTCTCTAGCTCCCAGATAAAATCATGAGATCATTTTTCTAAACTTTTAAAAGCTGAGTTTTATAAACAAAAGAAGAATTTGTGGTATAGAAGCCGCAACTGAATTACTTTTGGTGGGGGACATCATCGGGGGTCTACATGTTCAGAAAAAATATTATTTTTATAGCAAATATGAATACCAATAGAATTGGATGGCTGAGAAATGAGGGTTAAATATTGGAATGCCTGAGAGATTTGCAGACTTTGGAAATGTATAGTAAATAAAGCAGAAATAGTCAAGCTGGCTGCTGCAGATAGGAATCAGAATATGTATGCTAAAGTTTCCACTTATTTCTATGAAAGCCAAATTCAAGTGATGTGCAGTGATGGTCTGTTGCTTTTCTGTTGCATTGTGGGCTTTCCAGGAGCATTTATTTGCCCACTGGGGGAAACGCTGGTAGTGAAAAAGGAACATGAGACGTTCCTGCTTTTCTTTCATTCAAGGTTTGCACAACCAATAGAAGAGTATATTTGTAACTCAGAATTGAATTCCAGAGTCCTTGGTGCTCTCTGAGCTTGGTTGTTTTCTTGCAGATGTTTCATTACCTAACTGGGTAACAAAATCAGTTACATCAGCACCAAGGACCCCAGGATTTGCACTATGATAGTCTAGTGCAGTGATGGCGAACCTTTTAGAGACTGAGTGCCCAAACTGCAACCCAAAACCCACTTATGCATCGTTGAGTGCCGGGTGGGTGTGGCCCATTGGGTGGGCGTGGCCCATTGGGTGGGTGTGGCTGCAGTGGTAACGGCAGACTGGGTGGGACTAAAAAGTTCAATCAATCGATCAATTCCAACTTTGCACGATCTTTTTTTTTCCCTGCGAGAAGTTGAAACTGACTGATTGAACCTTTTTTTTTTTTTTGCACACGGCGGCAGAGGCCTAAAGCGAAAAGGTTTTATAAAACCCAGCTGAAGGCCTAGGACTGGGGCGATGGCATGCGTGCCCACAGAGAGGGCTCTGAGTGCCGTCTCTGGCACCCGTGCCATAGGTTCACCACCACTGGTCTAGTGCAGTGTTTCTTAACCTTGGCCACTTAAAGATGTGTGGACTTCAATTCCCAGAACATCCCAGCAAGCATAGCTGGGAGCTGAGTCCACATATCTTCAAATGGCCAAAGTGGGGAAACACTGGTCTATTAGTTCTAAAATTCCAAGATGTCCTTCTGATTAGAAGGAGCTCCTGGAAAATCAGTTTGCATCATCTTAATGAGTAAGGAAAGCTAACTTTTTTAAAAAACTGTTGCTTACAAAACATAAGGATAAAGATAGGCATTTATTTATTTAATTTGTTTGCTACTGATCTCACCACTGGTCTTTATTTTGGAGCAAAGATAAGGGAAGATGTGATCTGAAGGTGGAGGATGTTGGCATCTCTCCTTTGCCACAATGTAAAACTGCAGATCACAGAAGCCCTGGACATCTGCAGAGGCAATGGGCCTTTTGAAAGGATCTGTCCCAGGTGACTAATGGATTCAGGATTCTAGAGGACACTTGGGAATTTTTTTTCTGGCAATTTGGCTCTGTCTAGAACAGTGGTTCTCAACCTGTGGGTCGGGACCCCATTTGGGGTCGATCGACCATTTCATGGGGGTCGCCAAGCAAGGCTGTCTGCCATTTTTTTGTCCGCCATTTTTTTCCTCTGCCATTTTTTCCCCCTTTTCCGGCGGGTGCCTTACCTCCCTTGGGCTGGGCCAGCTGGTGGTCGGCCTGCTCCGTCTCTGCCGCTTGCCAGCTACGCCTTGGCCGGCGCAGGGGGCAGAACCACGCATGCGCGGTGCTCCCGGGCAGGGAAAATCCTCGACTTACGACCGGTTGGGTAGTCCTCGACTTACAACCGGTTTAGTCCTCGACTTACGACCGGTTTAGTCCTTGACTTACGACCGGTTTAGTCCTCGACTTACGACCGGTTTAGTCCTCGACTTACGACCGGTTGGGGTCGCGGCATTAAAAAGGTTGAGAACCACTGGTCTAGAACTTGGCGCATGTGCTGAATGAGATTAGTTCAACAAGGCCTCTGCCCCATTACTGGTCCCAAGCCATTCCTTACTTCACTGAGGACGTGAGGGGAATTAAGTAACTGAAAAGATACTTATAGCAACCATGATGGATCACCAAAAGTAGCCATGATGGAGTACTGGAAACTGCTCATATATTGTAGTGGGAAGAGGAAATGGTCTTGAGGGACAGGAGGAAGAGACACTACTAAGTTAACAGTCAGATAAAAGAAACCTCAGTCTGGGGGCAGAATTGTAACCTGAAAAAAACATCTCATAAAAGACCCTCTGAGGTCTCATAAAGATAAAGGTAGAGAGGGAAGGAGGAAGCATAATCAGACTTGCAATATTCTGTTACTATATCTTATATAAATAAAAATGTAAATGTTCGTTTGTTCAAAATCTTAAATCTCCGAAAGTTCTTCACCGATTGCTTTGAAATTTTAACACAACGTTGCATTCGAATACGCGCGTGTTTTTATATACCTACTATTATCTAGATGTCACACCTGTGACAGGTAAAAACATGATATATTACAAATGTGCGCTTTCTCTTTTCTTTCTTTTCCATTTAACCAGACTGAGCCACAGCAACGCGTGGCTGGGTACAGCTAGTCTTTATAATAAAAATAATATGGGCCAGCATGATTTCAGTATGCTAGTCTAGTCTACTTTTAAGAGCTGACACATGTGAGCCTACATACTGATAATAGACGTGTACAAGTATTACTTTTTTGTGCTTGTTTTATCTGCATATTGTCCAGAGGTATCCAAACCCCTTTAGAGAAAATTTGGCAGAGCAAACAGATTTCTTTGTGGATAAAGATGTTCAAATCATTTTGGGATGGATGCTATTTAACATCTGTATGTACAGGAAATTGCTGGGAAGCTTAATAGCATCTGTCAGTTTGAGGTGAGGTTTCATCAATTTTCTGACAACATTTTGATATATATTTCTATCAAGGCAAGCAAGATGCCTTGGAGTCTGGAAGTTTTTAGAGACTGGATGAAGTAAAACAAGCTTTGACTAAATCCTAGGAAGGAGTTTTTATTGGTCCCTGAATATCTGGGCACTCTATCAATATCAATATTTATGGGTTGTTGGTTTGTAATTTTAGACTTGGGGGTTCTTCTTTAAAAAAAATGGTGGAAACCATGGCAGCTTCAGCTGGTACACAAATTACTGTACAACTTTATATAGACCAGAACATGAAAGTAATACCTCACTTTAATAATGATTGGATTATCACAATGCATTTTGCCTAAAGGATTCAGAAGCTGCAAATGGTCCAGAATGCTGTTACTGGCGATTGGACTACTTGCCACTGCAGCATAACATTTATTCTAAGCTCACTGCTCTGATTTCTATAATGCTTCCAGGCTTGATTCATTATCTCCTTTAAAGCCTTACAAGACTCAGCACTAGACTACAGACACTAACATGCCTTTGGCCCAAATTGCTTTGGCATACTCATTTTGGATCTATAGGGATATCATTATTTTTAATAATTTTATTAGTATTCTGCTTGATTTAGTTTTGCTTTGTTGTTCACTGTCCAGTAGCACAACTGATTGGAGCACTTTATAAATGTGGTAAATGAATAAATACATTTGGCTGGGTTTCTGTTCTGACTATAAATGTTCTCATTTATGGTGACTCGCAAAAGACTTCCCACAGATATTTCATCTTAAAATAAACCCTTTCATCAACAGTGCAAATAGATAGAAGCCTGGAGCCTGTACAAAAAACTGTCAGACTTAACTTTCAGCCTGGCCTTCTACCTAGTAGCAGTTCTGAGTTTGTCATGAAGTTTCACCAGCCGATAGAACTTGTGAAGCTGCCTCTTCCTCAGCATCTCAAGAAACAAGGACCATTCAGGCCCTGTAAGCATTTCAGAGCAATATGCCTCCTTCTCTCATTTTTTTTCCCATGACCACCTGTCCCAGGGAGCCATTTCAGCAACAAAAGACTAGTAGGTACACAAAATCCCTGTCAAGATTCACAACTGTGCGCTAGCAGGAAAAAGGCTGTGACAGCCTTGGGTGTGTGTGTGTGTTGGCAAACCTGTCCCTGATGGGCCATCCAATTCCCCAACTTAGCCAGTGGCAGGAAAGGACAGGAAATGAGTCCATGACCCTGGTTACCTCTTCCCGGTGTGTTTGCTTAACCAACTGTTTCAGCATACCCTAGAGAGGCAGGAGCTCCTGTTCTCTCTTTTTATTATGAACAAGACCTCTTTGTCTCTAGGCCTCAGGGCATGGAGGGCCAGGCCCAGGCGTAAGAAACCCAACAATTGTCCTTCCCAGATTGATCATCAACCAGAAGTAGCATAAAATCAGCTACTGGTTGCTCCATTAAAAAAAAAGAAAAAGAAAGGGTAGGGGGTAACTTGTTGCTCCATAAATGGAAAACAAGCTCTGGTTGGGTGACTTTATGGTCAACAGCTATATACACATCAGTGGAATTTCTGCACAAATAGCCTTGAAACAAGAAATGGAGTTTCAGTGCAGTCTATGTTTTCATCCACTGAAATGCAGGTGTTGGGCTTAACATCTAATGCAATGAGTCTCTGGACTGTGGAGTTTATTGCACAAGTGTCAACTTTAGTTTCTTAGTATCCCTTTCATATCCCCTTTAATGAAACCTGAACCAGTTTATGGCTTTCAAATCAAAATCTGAAATCCACAATTTAATGGGCTTCGTTATATTATTTCTGGTTCTGATGGAGATCTATCCTGGGGATTTTAAAATAATGAACTGTATAAACCTCGTGAGTCCAGAAATTTCCAGTCATGATTTTTGTGGCCATATTTATAGATGGCGTGGAACTGCTTGGATGTGTTATTTGAGGTGTGACCGTTCTTGGCATAGTGTGCACTTCTCAAAAAAGACATGAGAAAAGGACACTGTTGAGCTGAAAAAGCAGGAAAGGCCCACATGATTAGGTGAAGAAATGGGAATGGTGTTATCTTTGGAGCTTGTGAGTTTGAGAAACTGGGCTACTGAAAAGCAGGATACAAGTTTGTAAAGTTACCCAAGATGTCAAAAAGCAGCTAGATAGGGTTGTTTTTGTTTTTGTTTACTTTCTCATAAAACCCTAGGGCAGGGGTAGGCAACCTTGGCTCTTTTAAGACTCGTGGACTTCAACTCCCAGAATTCCTGAGCCAGCCATGCTAAAATAATGTGAAATGCAGGTAGATAAACCAAAAAAGAAAACTCCCAAACTAATGACAAAATGCATTTTTCCCCATGATGGATAATAGTTCCCAATTTGGGTTGCTTAAGAAACAAAGATTAGAGAATGCAATAACAGAATAGGTATCACCACTTCAAATAGCAGTTTTTGTGGGCTCCTATGATTGGAGGCTTTCCTATGCTAACACCAAGTGTCTCCTTGGATGACATGATACTGAAAGCTATGCTAGTTTCCCGATATGTTGCTTTCAGAAGGGGACCCAGACTTCTTTTCTCTCCAGAAAAAGTGTGTGATATGATAGTTATAATCTGATACAGCTGTAATGGGAAGTTGGTACAGCCAATCCAATCTCTTTATTAAAGAGTGTGCAAAATTTGGTCTTTTGAGTCACAAAAATTTACTGGAGAGTTTTGCAAATACAACAGCAAGAGGCAGAAAGATTAAAACATGTAAGCGAGCATGTGTGATGCTAGCTGTGTGAAAACCAACACTGTTGTACATTCTCTACGAGTAAAAGAGTCTAGCTTTCAGTAAAAAGCATATATTCTTATCACTGTATTACACGGGTGTCAAACTGGATCGCATCACATGATATTACGTGACTTTTTTTCCTTTGCGGAGTTGGGGTGGGCGTGGCCTGCGTGTGACCCATCTGACCCGCAGGCCACCAGTTTGACACCCCTGCTATACAAGCTTATCCTAGAGCAGTGATGGCGAACCTTTTAGAGACCGAGTGCCCAAACTGCAATCCAAAAGCCACTTATTTATCGCCGGGTGCCAGGTGGGACATGGCCCTCTGGGTGGCTGTGGTGATCATGGCAGACTGGGTGGGTGTGGCCAAAGTGGGCGTGGTCACCTTGATGTTGCTTGTGGGGAGGGACACCTGTGGGGTCCAGGCAGGGTTGGGGGAGATCCAGGGGATCTCTGGCAGGTGGGGCAGTGGGCAGGAGGCTCGTCCTACGGGGTGAGGCGAGACAAGGCAGGGAGGGGATGCCATTGCTGCGGGGCAAGGCGAGGCAGGAGCCAGGGTAGCTGCTGCCAGATACCATCGGCCCCCGCACATAGAGGCCAGCGAGCATATGGGGGCTGACAGTGTCCGTCAGCAGCCACAGCCTGCTAGCTCCTTGACTGGCACACTCTGGACAGCTGGTTGACAGCTGAGGAGGTGATGCAGTGGGTTATGCCCAGGAAGAGGAGAGCATGCGAGGCCAGGAGAGACGGAACCGGGGGGGGGGAGGGAAACCAGCCGTGCCGGGATGCATCTGGGACATGGGACCTCGGGCGGCTGGTTGAAGAGGGACGGTTGCCATCTCTGGGGCATGGCACATGAGCCCACAAAGAGGGCTCTGAGTGCCGCCTCTGGCACATGTGCCTAGGTTCGCCACCACTGTCCTAGAGGGACAGGCTGTAGAAAAGTTTGCAGTTCTAATCCGGGCCAGTGAGACAAAAGAGCACTCAGTTGAAGATGGGAGGGAAGATGAAGGAGTCTGGAGTTTCCAAAAACAAAGCCAGTGTTTATTAGCTTGTTCTGTCCACAGGAATCTCACATTACAAGCGCAATGTGGCTTTGTGCCTGACTTCATCATGTGGAGCTACTGCTCAGATGCCCCGTATCTCAGGTTTATTTTTTTATTTACAGTTATTTACAAGAGAAAGTATACTCACATCACTCAGACTGGCAGAGGAAGGGGGCCTGCTTTTAGGAGGGAGGGTGAATGAAGAAGGTCCTGTGTTTCTAAGCATGAAAGGTGAACACCTTTTGTCAACAGCAGGTGGGCATACAGCTGGGGGGGGGTAGGCAGAATCACATAAACTGCAGATTTCCGCAGTTTTCGGGTTTGCTGCGAATACAGTTTCTTGCTGTGCAGACAGAAGCAGAAATAATATCGTTTCCATCACCCTAACTTACTCCAGCTATACATTTAGGGTAATGTGATATAGCTCTGTGCAAGATACTTTCTATACCTACCATGCGCAGTAATGGTAGTCCCTGTAGCTTTGTGTAATTAGCTCCATATTAACAAGATCCATAGCCATAGGAAAGCATTTGTTTTCCTTGCATCAGTGCACAGATTAGTCCAATCAGAAATTCAGGATATGCAGAATGCTGCAGCTCTGCAAGTAGATGCCATGTGGCTTACTTTTAATTTCATTTCCCTATGGAGTTAGGGCAAGATAAAAATCATGCCTATATCAATGAGACTTGGATTCATAGACCCAAGAGCACCAAATTATTTTCCATGGGGCGGGGAGACATTCAAGAAAGACTACAGCAAGGGGAAAAATGAGCTCAGTGGGAAGACATTCAAGAGCGTAAATAAAGATATAAATTTGGCATATTCACCTTTTCACCCAGGAACCCCCTCCCTCTTTGAATGTGCTTATCTGATGGTGAGAAACATGTGAACTGTTCATGTTCATGTTTAATTACAACTAGTCCTCAACTTATAACAATTGAGACCATAATTTCTGTTGCTAAGCAAGGCAGTTGTTAAGTGGGTCATGCCCAATTTTATGAGCTTGTTTGCCATGATTAAGTGATCGCTGCAATTCTCAAGTGAATCGTGCGGCTAAGTGAATCCATTGATGTTGCTTGTCAGAAGGCTGGGCAGTTGCAAATGGCGATTGCATGATCCCGGGTCACTGCAACTGTTCTGAATACATGTCGGTTGCAGCCGTGGGGATGCTGTGGTGCAAGGACCAATCATAAAGTCACTTTTTTCAGTGCCATTGTAATTGTGAACAGTCACTAAATGAATAGTTGTAAGTCGAGGACTACCTGTATTATAATTTAAAGGTAGACTGAGAATCTAGCAACGTTGGCTTCATTTCTGAAGACGAGAGAACAGTAAGGTTGGGGGGAGACAATGATTCCATGCAATTGAATGCTTATTAATCTTCAGCCTGTTTTTCATAAACTCACATTACAATTGAGAGAAAGACAAACAGATCTCCCTGAATCTCCCCTTTCGTGCTCTCGCCAGCCAGTCTTTTTCTTACGTTGGCCATGTGACCTGCTCAGTAATGTTGACGCTATAGAATTCTTCTGTGACTAATAGAACACCTTCGGTCAGATTGTTACACTTGTCCTTGGTTTATATTGCTTTGCTCGATGGGATATCATACTGAAGCTTTGGACTCCTTACAGGCAATCTGACATGAATACATTATAGAACTTAAGTTGGGAAACCAAGGCACCGATTCCTCCATGGGTTAGCAAAGCAGAAACCAGATAGCCTGATGGCCATGCACCAATGCTTTATCCTCTCTCCTACTTCAATGGCCATGCTGTCTTTGGTCTTGGAAATGCCTGATGCATGCACTACAGGAGAGTAGCTTTGGTTCATATGTACATTACATCTCCCTGGCATAACTCATTTGGATATGGCCCTTGTGTCCATCAATGGTAAACTGCTCAACCAAACCAGCTGCCTCTGCCCGGAGCGGCCAAATCCCATTCATCCTGGGAAGGCACTCCAGTTGAAGCACTGTCAAATCAGAAAGTCCTTTTTGAACTCCTAGTGGAATTGGCTTATTTTCAGTAGCAGGAAGACCACTGCATGGGTCATATATAGATATCCTTGATGGAGCACTTCCTTCTTCCTCAAATAGCTCGGGCTCCCTAAGAGCTGCAGTCTCCATAGCAAGTTTCCCTGGAGGGCATCCCATCAATATGTGCTTTGAGTCAGAGAGATGTCTAGAAGAGGAAGAAAGTGCTTTGTAGGTGTGGCAGGGGCTTATATACACCTCTGGGTGTGTAGTAGTAAGGGGAGTAGGACTGGGAGAACGTTTGGTGCCTGACAGCTGCCTTAAAAATAACACACACCACCAAAAAGGAATTGTTTCAGTGATAGTAACAGCAATATCTCAATTTTGCTGAGGATGGGCTAGCCTTAAAAGTCATTTGCCACACTGTTCTGGATCCATAGAGCGTTGTGCCCAACTGTGCTAAGACCATAATGGAGAAAGAGAGCTAAGGGAACAGTAACTTTGCCATTGGACATCCTTGAACCTCTCCTTCCCTGACTGGGGTCAGCTATCCACACTTGAGAGGCAAAGGGAAGAATTGTTTTGGCTCTGTTTTCTACCCTCCAAGATGTCAATTCTTTTACAGTACCACAGATAAATGTGGGAAGGAAGAGCCAGCTGCCATGGGGGATGCCTCCAAGCTCTTTGCCACCTCGCACCCAGGCAAGACCCATGGATTATATACAACCTACAAATAAATACTGTCTTGATAGGGAACAGTGTGTGGTGGTGTGAGATTTCTCATATATATATATGAGAAATATATATATATGAAAATGGGGAATTATAGAACTGTCATCACATAGTCCCTTTCAGCTGCCCCTCTCATGTGTGCTGATCCATCTCTGGTTGGTGATTCCGGCGGTTTCGTGGCTTCTTCTGGTCATGCAACTCTTTGGCTTTGAGACCAGCCAAAATCTCCTTGTGATTGGAGGCCACATGCCGCCAATATCCCTGGCAATACTGATTGATGAGTCCCATCTCGGGCTGCGTGAGCAGCTGGACAAGGTCATGGTACTGAGAGCTGAAGGTGCCTGGCAGGCCAGCTCTCATGGCTGCTGCAGAGGGGACGGGGGCTTCTGACTGGAAGAGCACAGCATGGACAGTCTCACTGCTCAGTACATGCAGCTGCACTTTGGCTACGGTGTGCTTGAAGTTGTTCTCTGTGGCTGTGCAGGAATACAAACCCCCATCTGAGAGCTGTAGGGACCGCAACAACAACCCTTGATCTGTCCTCAGTATCCGTCCTTCAGTGCGGAGCTGTGGAAAGAGAAACAGCAGAAAAAATGGTTAGTAGAAGTGAATCAGCCAAGCTTGGAGATATTAGAAAACAATGGTAGGGAAGGAAGTAGCCATAGGTCACAATCAACCATAGTTGTCTTCTTGGATCCCTTTAGGACTTGTAGCCTTCTTGCATCACAATTCACATTGTATTTCCTCTTACAACAATTAAAAGTTTTGTTTTTTAAGAAAACCTCTACTGCAGACCTAATGAGTAATCAATCATTACCAACTGCCCATTTCCTATTCTTCTTGCTCAAGATGAAATGAGAGCATAGGCAGGGCTTGAGAAAACTCCATATCTGTGCTCGAGAAATCATGTGGGTTGGGAGGGGATTGAGAAAGATCAGCTTTAGCTGAAATAGGTTGAAAAGACTTTCAGAGCATACTCCAGCATCTTTCAATCTGGCACTCTCCATATTGACCTCAACTCCATCCTCTCCAACCAGCCATGCCCAATGGCTATGCAGTCTGGGATGAAAGAAGCTTTAGCCCAACCCACATTGAAAGTTCTAGGTTGGGAGAGGCAGCCTTAGCTGAACAAGATCAACGGCAGCTCTGCTCTTTGCTTGTGAGATATGGAGGTGTCCTGGATGGTTGCCCGTTAGCTTGTGTGATAATTGTGTGTGCCTTTTAGTATCTAGAGCAGTGGTTCTCAACCTTTTTAATGCCGTGACCCCCAACCGGTCGTAAGGCGAGGACTAAACCAGTTGTAAGTCGAGGACTAAACCGGTCGTAAGTCGAGGACTTTCCCTGCCCGGGAGCGCCACGCATGTGTGGTTCCGCCCCCTGTGCCGGCCGAGGCGTAGCTGGCAAGCGGCAGAGACGGAGCAGGCCGACCACCAGCTGGCCCAGCTTAAGGGAGGTAAGGCACCCGCCGGAAAAGGGGGAAAAAAATGGCAGACAGCCTTGCTTGGCGACCCCTGTGAAATGGTCGATCAACCCCAAATGGGGTCGCGACCCATAGGTTGAGAACCTCTGATCTAGAGCATGGGTAAAAATACTCTGATGTCAGTGAAGAGGTTGAAAGCAGGCTCAAGGGAAAGAATGAAAGAGCCACATCTCTCTCAAGATAAAAGAAGAGGAGTACCTCTCCCCCCCAAACCTCAACTGGGATGCAGACTCCTCCTTCCCTACCATGTGTTTAAACATCTCCACCCCCTTTCCCTGACTACTTTCCAAATATGGCTTTTTCTCCCTTGCCTGTCTGCTCACCTCTTTCCTTCGGTCACTGTTGTCTCTCTGGAGGAGCCATTTGATGGTGGCTTGAGGGGAGCGAGGCTGGCATTCAAGAAAGGCTGTGCTTCCCTCCACTCCATATTGAACAGCCTCCACTGAGTTCTTGCTGGCTGGAAGTGGGAGAAGGAAGAATTAACCAGATGACAGATTACAAAGGGAGACATGACATCTTTGTAGCATAATCATTCTAGACTAATCAAAGGCTATCTACCCAAAAGAAGTGAGCACATTTATTATCAGACATCCTTTTCAGGTGAACCTGCAGTATTCTAGGTGTGGTCTTACTGGAGTGGTATTAGTACTTCACGTGATCTTGATCAAATTCCTCTGTTAATGCAACTTAGGATTCCATTGGCTTTTTTGGCTGCCGCCACACACTGTTGGCTCATATTTAATTGATTGTCCACTAAGACTCCAAGATCCCTCTTACAGTTGCTGCTGTTAAGCCTGGTTTCACCCAAACTATATGTGTACTTTTGGTTTTTCTTTCCTAAGTGTAAGACTTTACTTTTCTCTACGTTGAATTTCATTTTGTTAGGTAGGGCCCAGTGTTCAAGTCTGTCAAGATCCCTCTGGATCTTGAGCCTATCATATAGGGCAGGCATGTCAAATTGCCGGCCCGTGGGCCAGATGCGTCACGAGAAAACTATGCCCACCCCATTGCCGGCAATGGGGAAAAAGTTCCGATACGTCAATGTGATGTCTTGAGTTTGACATGTCTGATCTAGGGTGTTGGCTATTCCTGCCAGTTTAGTGTCATCTGCAAATTTGATAGGTTCCCCTTCTATAATAAAGTCCCCCTTTTGTAATAAAAACACTGGATCAGGGAATCCTTTTAAGGTTGCCTTTTCACCTTATCCCACAAATGAATCTGCACAACTGCGATGTCTAGAAATTTTGGTTGTTATAATTTTTATCCTCCAAAACAAAAATAAAGAATTAGGACTTAACCTTTCATGAATCTTCTTATAGAGATATGAGGAAGAAAGATATCACGGTTGTACCCAAACCTCAAGATGTTCCACCCTTCATTGATCTCTTCTGGTAAACTAGCCATCTTTGTATCTCTTGTATGGATTAAAATAGTACGTGAAATGCAGCTGCAATCACCTTTACAGACAGCGGTCCATAAGAAGCAGAATCACTGTTCCCCAAGACTTCCCCAGTGCAGGATATGCTAACCTCTGTCTCCTAAAGATTAAGAATATGGTACCCACCGTTGGAATTGTAACCTCTGCACTGACGGATAGGGTTGCCATGCCGGATGTCTTGACGTCTGCTACGTCTGCAGTGAGGAAAGAAGCAGCCAGATCAGCAACTGAAATCTCAGGTCTTACCACTAACAGTAGAAACAGCAACATGATAGAAAGCTCTTATAACTGACTTCATCGTTCTACTTTTCTGGCCCGTACCCATGCAGAAAATCCTTCAGTAATTCTTAGCCAATAATGAAAAATTTCTAACATCTTTCAAGAACCAGTATTCTGGCTTACAAGGAAGTTACTAGTTTTCTAGTTCTAGTTTGGACAGAGCAACATAGGTTTGCTTGGGGTGTAGGATGAGGTTATGGCATGATGGTCAGTTTTTTTTTCAAAACTGGCTGGTAATGTGTCTTCACAGTTATCATGGAATTCCACATGTGACACTGATATGACTAGGGTGACAACCTAGTCTACTTTCTCCCCCTATTACTAAAAAGCAGCATGGGAAAACCTCAATTAACTGAAACAATCCCTTTCTATGTTCTATGCCCCTGTTCTTGTCTTCCCAGTTTTTTTGGGAAGTCCCTTGGCTAAGGATTACCTATCCAGAGCAAATAGCAGTCTTTCTAGTCACTTGGAAGTACCTCTTGGAAGAAGCAGAATAGCGGGAACAGGACTTGCCATCCCAGGCACAGTAGGGATCCCTGGCCAAGCAGCAGTCAGCACAGGCTTCTCCGTACACATCACAGCGGTGGAGGGCCAGGTGTGTTAGCCCAATGGCTGAGGATACATAGAGCTGTTGCTGTTGGGGCATAGTAACATTCAGATATTGACAGAGATACAGATTCTTCTGCTCCCACAATTCACCCGTGATGGGGATGGTGGCGATATAGATTTCCTTGAGACAAAGTGGACAGAAACACTGCCTTGCCCAGCTTACCCAGAGTTGCACCCCAATAATCAAGAACTTTTGGACTAAACCCAAGGCAGTATAGATACTCAAAGAAATAGAAAAGTGCTAGAATTGAAGGAGGGGACACCTCCAAGTATCTTAGCCTTTTGCCAAGAAGAACACTAGTTAGGGGGGGGGGAAGCACACTTTCCATGAACCAGCTCTGAACCAGATTTAGAAATTGTCTCAGAAAGAGTCCCAAAGATGCTTCAGTTCTGAAGATGCTTCTTGGATGAGAAGCGAAACATTTTCAAAGAAAAAAAACAACCAAGAAAGCCTGATTGACTTTTGGAAAAAACACTTTTGGGACAACCATGACTTGGATGATTGAGAATCTCCATAGACACTCTCAGGAAGAGAGTACTTACCCTTTTGGAAGAGATGGTCATAGTCTTGATTGAGGCTGGAATCTGTAGAGAAACCAAACAGTTAATCCATAATGGTTAATCCATGTATAAAACAGAATGACTGGTCTCTGAAATAGTTTAGGGAGAGTAGACCAATTAATGTGATGCATCCCTGCCAATTAAAAGTATTATATGAAAAACTGGGAGAATGAGAAAATTGGGCCTGCAATTTCATGAATATCAGTTCTAAGTATTCAGTTATTGATTTTGGGAGGGTATTCAAAATATGTTATTTTAATCTAGCCCTTGCACCATTCCTAGACAATTATTGTTTAATATGATCTTACATATAAAGGTAATGTTTCAATATTTATGTATTCATTATTATTAATATTTGGATCAGTTCCATCTCTTCAAAACCTACTGACCTTTAACACTGCACTTTTAAACAGAAGGTTTTGGGTTTGGTTGTGGATGTCTACATGCATACTGTGCATTTACATACATAAAGAATAAGATTGATCAGATCTTTTGTTTCTTCAAATACTAATAGACTAACGTATCTTTTTCGGTTGCATATGTGAATATTTCAATCAGAACCAGTTTGATCTAGTGGTTATGGCACCAGACTAGAAGTCAGGAGATGTAAGTTCTAGTTCTGCTTTTGGCATGAAAATTGGCTGGGTGACCTTGGACCAGTTACTTTTTCTCAGCCTAACTCATCTCACACCCTAACCCTAACTGTAACCACCATATTGATCCAATCAGATATCACCATCCAGACTCCATATAGCAAATGACAGAACTACTTAGTAAAATCATAGCTGAACTGAAATGACCTTCACATCTTCCATTCTGCCACTACATTATTCTTGCTTTCAAGCACACATGTAATTAAATTTTTAGAGTAAGGTAATCATCACTTGTACCTTGAACACCTCAACTTCTTCTAGCATCAATTCTTCTGTTTCCAAATCATCTTTGGGCAAAACTATGACTTTCTGGACAGTCCCACGATCTGCAACATAATAGAAACAGACCTTTATGTAGGTCTTCTCTTTTGTGTAGTTTCCATTTTAACTAGCATTAACAACTTTTTAAATGGTAGTATCTGCATATTTGGAAAGTGTCTGGGAATGGCTGGTTAGCTTGTTGTCATAAGAGAATGTTGGTCAAGTTTCATTCAGCTCTCATTTTCTGTACAAGAACTGGTTGAACTGACAGGTTTTCTCATAATTTGGCCACTGCAAAGAAAGTCCCATTCCTGTCATGAATTTACAGAACCACAGAATAGCTCACAATCCTGAGATAAAGGAAAGAAACCTAACAAGCACATTATATAACAATCAGAAATAACTTAAACCCAAGAGAAAAAGAGCTGCACATAAAAGAAATTCTGCACTGATATTTTTTTCAGTTTATATGAACCTCAAAGAACTGCATGGCTGTGTGTGTGTGTGTGTGTGTGTGTGTGTTTCTGTGTGTCTGTATGTTAAAGTGTAAGGAGTTTGCTTTTTTCCACATGGACTATCAACTTCATGAACTAGCCAGTCATGAAGAAGAAATACAGTTCAAAGTCAATATTCATTAAAAATGTTAATAAAATATATTTAAAGTGGACTCTCATTTCATCATTCTGTAGAGCCTTTTCATTTTTATACCAACTTGACTTCCTAATATAATAATCATAGCAAGCAGCATGGGCTGAGAATGGATGTGTGTGATCATGATCTTTGCAGGATCTTGCTTTCTTCCTTCCTCTTTAGTTAACTGAAAGTGAGGCAGATCTTCAGCCATCTCTAAGATAACTCCTGGCATTAGGACATCTTTTGAGTTTCCACCCATGAAAGCAAATTGTGGCTCTCCCTTACTTGCAAGAGTAAAGCAATACATTGCAAGAAAGCAAACAAATCGGCTGTTCTTGCAGTGACCACTTGGGAGGGAAAATTTTAAAAACAAAATGAAGAAGAATATTTAATTCTGAATGCTTTTCTAGAAGACTTTTGATAGTTCCTATCTTGTTTGTGTTGAAAGATGGGTTCCAAGTGCTTCCTTCAAGGCTGAATTAGGTCTCATCTTATGAAACAAACACCATTTTGAATTTTGTGACATGTGTGGGTATATAGACTTCAAAGTGAGGGAAAATATTTGTAACTATATTTAAAGACTTCAGCAGGATATATTCAAATTTAAATAGTAATTTTTTTATAGAAATAGTCCTTATGATTACTTTTATGTAACTCATTTTAAAAACCAGACACAGATGCTTCTGAGAAAACATTAGATATGGTCTGAAACATAGAAGTGGGGCTGGCAGCTATTACTTTTCAATATTTTGACAATGAACTCACAAGACTGACTTCTGAATGTTGAACCTTGTTATGAATTCAATGGCTGGAGATGATATTAAAAGCAAGAACTTCTATCTGAGCAACCCAACCATTCCTCTTCTATATGCCTTCTGTATTGAATGCCACCCACAGCCATGAATTCCATCAGACAGTACCTTGATCCCTGAACTTGGTTCTTTCTGCAACAGGAAATAACTAAGATTTGCAGATTCATTACACCTTTTGCTAGAAAGAAAGCAGAAACTCCCTGCAGACTTTGACAGGTGATGGCCAGACTGTGTACAGCTGCTGGATGTTGTGCAGTGAATTGGGCAGCCCAAAGAATAACTGTGCAGACACGCAATATTTGCAAGCTAATGAGGAACATCCTTGGTTGTTAGTATTCTTGGCCACCTGCTTGCCCTGTTGGCTGGTCTCCTTTGACTTGTGGGAGGCAAGTAACTCAACTACATCAGATTCAAACCAGTGCAAGGAACATCTGCTAGCCATGCCTTCCCTCTATATTAATTCTGCACTTTGATAAATCATGTCTTTAGAGCTGTGTGTTTTTTATGCTTAAAGTAATTAGCAGTACTGTTCCATTCACTTCAGCGGAGACTTGGACGTGTACAAAATTGTACGCTTTGCGTTAATTATACCTCCAACAAAGATTTGGAGAATGATGGGTCAACATTGCCTGGTTGGCAGATAATATTACATCAGCCTTTCTTAATAGCCTTCCAAATATGAATGATGGCTTTCAGCCTTCCTATCCAGACACGGGATTATAGGCACTGGAGCCCAACACATCTGGTAGGAACTTTGCTGGCTCAGATAAATTCTACTCTGGAGCTTCTAGAAGGGCATGTTTATAGATAAGAGACTGAATCCATTAGAATCCTTGCTTGATATATTTTTACTCTGTTAAAGTCAAAGAGGGGGACTCTTATTCACTCAAACTGAGAAACATTACCAGAATTCTGTTCTTGCATCTGAAGCAGCCTTGCAAGTAATACAGGAAACCATAGGAAATGAAGAGTCAATTCTTTATAGAAAAGGACTCTGAAGTGTGACTTATGGAGTAGTAAATGCTAGCCTGAATTCCTTTGACTTGAATAAGCAGAAATTCCAAATGTTCTCCTGTGCTCCTGAAATAGTATTCTAGTACAAATGAAAAAGTTGGAGTTGAGATTTGATAACTCTGTGACTGTCATCCAACTGATTGCATTGCAAGATAAATTACTCCCAAAAATTTACTAAAACTTGGGGGAAGAGAAGATACAGAAAAGCTTTGATGAATACCCCTAGACTGCTTATCCTAATTGGTTTTGCATAAAACCCAAATGCTCATCTTCCAGGCTGGGGATTGGTGGGTGGCAGTGCTGTGTATTCTTTTCAATGCACATCAGTGGGTACCTGTGCCCAGGAAAAGCACCTCATAGCGTCCATCAGCTGCATCCACCTGGTCCACAGCTATAGTTGTGAACTTGTACTTGACGTTGGTTCTCACCACAAGAGGTTGGCGGTGTATGGGGTAGACACCATTGTACATCATTGGATGAGTGCGCATGAAGTTGATAACCTCATCAGGATAGTCCTTGGTTGATTTCATTAAGGGTGTAAATGTTCCCCCTGGGCACTGAAAAACCAAGGCAAAAATACTAGTATGAGATATGGTTCAGCCAATATATAAATGTTTTGAAGCCAATAATCCATGTGCTTTCTATTTCTCCCCACTCCCTGTGTAATCTCCTCCATGGCCTGGTGTAGGACAATGGCTAAGTACATATCCACCATCAGCCATGGAAGCTCAGGAAGAACTGGAGGAGAGAGTGGTAAGGGCGCCACTCTAAACTCCTGAAAGAAAAGTAAGATATAAATTCAATGAATGGATATAAAGCACCTTGGCTGCTTTCCATAAAAGAATTCTCTTTGGCTCCTCACCTGAAGGCTAGCAAAATATTGTGGGATAGGCCTGTGTACATTCATGTTAGCATGCTTTTGCAATTTTTTGTTCAGCATTTTTATATTTTTTTTGTTTTTAGCTTTCCTGGGTATTCATCTGATTAGAAAAGCGGGATGTAAACTTTCCAACTAAATTAAAAGAAAATTATTGTTTCATTCTGGGAGAAGGAAAGATTTGAGGAGTTTACAGGGCAAGAGAATTTGTTGCCAAGTGGAGCCATCAGATCTCCTCTTCCACAGCCTTAAAGGGATCCAACTCTTTCACCATATCCTTCAGTTTACTTTTCATTGCTTTACCAGGCTGACCCGCTTAGGCTGAAATATCTTTGTGCATCTCTCATTTGCCAACAGCACTGTAATTCTTAGATTGTGGAGTGTTTTAGTAATGCTCATAAAAAAAAAACCCAACCTCAGAATCCCATCTGAAGCAGCTGCTCGGCTGTGGGAGCCAAACCCAGCCTGCTTTCTGGATTTTCTGGAAGCCTCCCCATACATAACAAAGACCAGCTTTTTTTTTTCCCTGGCCCTGGGGGGTTGTACAAGTAAAAGAGACTGGAAAACCACACTCTCTGAGCCAGTGAAATGTAACAATGAATTCTCCTTATTTTGGGATATTTTGCCAACAAAGAAAGGATGCCAGTTAAATGAGAGACCACCAATCTAGAGAGGAAATGCTAATCAGCCTCACACGTGGTGGCCAAATGTCGAGCACTGAAAGAGATGAGCTGTGCGGCACCAAAGGACATGATATAAAAGAGGCTGGGGAAGCACCGGGAAGGGAATGCAGTGAAGTGTCAGAGAATCCCAGCATGCGGGCAGAAGGGGAACCAGAAGAGAAGGAGAAACTGGGCTGCCGAAGCAGGAATTGGATCAACAGGAAGAGCAGCTCAAGACCCTTTCCAACAGGGAATGTCATCGTAATGTCTTTCACTGCAACTGTGAAAAATGCAGAAAGGGGAAGAGCTTAGTCAGCGCCCAGGATTTTCTAGCTTGCACAACTATGGAGTATTTCTCTGGGATTTTACTTAAACATCTTCTTTATTAGCCCTCGTATTTAAAATCCTTTAGCTAGAGGTGCCAAAGAACATGTAATTTTTTTAAAAAAAAAAATTAAATGATTTTCATTTTAAACCTTGACATCACAAAGGAATTCTATTAATGTAAGTGTGCACACAAATGACTCCTAAATTGTGCATTGGTGCACACTCTGTCTTACACACACTTCATAAATACTTGTTTATGTATATATTCAAAGGTCAAATGGGTCATAAATAAAACGGGTGTTCTTAGGAGAACCTATGTGAACCTATATTTTCATCAGAAAGAGGGATCGACATCCCAAGGCCAGCGTTCTGAGAGAAGGAACCTGCTGGAGATCTAACCCCATGCTTACGGTGCCTGGACGGGGATAAGGCATTTTGCCTGTGTATGGCATCCACTGATAGTTGGGACCTTCCTTGTGAGCAAACGGTCCATTGAAGACCATGCGGATGTCAGCCATGGAGTAGACACACACGGCAGAACCCTTAAACACAGACCTGTGTAAAGAGAGACAAAACAACAATTCCACATTCATCTCAGACATTAATAATCTCTTTCATGTAAAAATGCTGGCTATCGTCCGTATTTTTTTCCCCTGCCCTTCATTGTTTCAATGGGGGAATATTCTTCTTTGTTCATCTTTGGTTGCTGGCAAACTCTTGGAACTCCTTTAAACCTCTGATCGCATGTGCAATGATTTAAAATCCCAAGATGCCAAGATTAGCAAAAGGTTGGGGTAGGGAATAACAGAATAAAGAGTTGGAAGGGAACTCAGAGGTCTTCTAGTCCAACCCCCTGCCCAAGCAGGAAACCCTATACCATTTCAGACATATGGTTGTCCAATCTCTTCTTAAAAACCTCCAATGTTGGAGCATTCACAACTTGTGGAGGCAAGCTGTTCCACTGGTTAATTGTTCTAACGGTCAGGATTTTTCTCCTTAGTTCTAGGTTGCTTCTCTCCTTGATTAGTTTCCATCCATTGCTTCTTTTTCCTACCCTCTGGTGCTTTGGAGAATAGGTTGACCCCCCTCCTCTTTTTTATAGCAACCCTTTAGACATTGGAACACTGATATCAGTGTTATAGAGACAAAGCAAAGTTGGGATTTGAGGCCAGTCTCAAATACCTGTTTTGGAGTTATCCTGCTTTGTTCTCAACAAGATAACATTTCAGTATCAGTCATTACAGTTAGAAGCATGTATTAGCTGCTGCTACTGCTTGCTGATCTAAAGAAAGACATGATGTTTCCTTGATCCTGGGAAGGGGGAGGAACCAACATCTGCCTTCCTCCAAGTCATGACCAAGTCATCAGCTACAGTTGCTAGAGTGCAGTTTGTGCGAAAACCCTACATTTGGCAGCCAATATGTCTGGGCTGTGTTCCAGCTCTGCCACAAAATTCTACAACAACCCAACCTTAATTCCAAACCCTCCTTGGTTCAGCAGGGAGCAGATGGTCAGTATTCACAGAATGGGGTCAATGGCATCTGCTTTTACCATTATTTTGACTTCAAGTTAAGCCAGGGGACTTTGCTCAAGAAGGCTAAAAGATAGACTATTATGAGTACCGGATGAAGCACTCACCCAGAGGCTGCAAAAACGGCATAAATGATGGGATTCTTCACATCTTGGGTCTGCTGGATGAAGACATCCTCTTGAAGAGAAAGGAGATAGTCAATCACACAGCACAACTGACTGTCCTGATGATTCAGCAGCAGATAATCAAAGGAATCTGAAGTTAACCCAGATATATTGGGAACAGCTTTCTTGACTGATATCCTGGCTTTTTTTTTTTGTGGAGCTGCCTATCTTTGCTGTGTGTGGAAGTGCTATTAAATCAAACCCATGGTAGCTTAAGAGAAACAGATTTGGGGCTTTGCATTCCCTGTTTGTTCTGTATATAATTCTGCCATACAAAGTGGTGCAAATAGCCAGGAAACTCACTGTCTTGGGCAAAACAAGCTACCCCAGGTCAATCCAGCACAGTGTCATGGGGCGGGGGGGGGGCTTTATGCAGAGTTGTAGTGAATCAGAAGAAACCTGAGTCTACTGGATGATGACAGAGGTTAAATCAAATTCCATTAATCAGTTACAAAGTACTCTCCAACTAATCCACAATTACATCTAATAAGCATCAAATAAATCCTTTTTTTTATCATGCTGGATTAGAAAAAAATGTTTAAAATACAAGAAGTGATCGTTCGACTTGGACTGTCTAAAACCACACTCTTTTTTTTTTTTTTTTGGCATGTTTCAGCAGATTTTCAAGCATGCTCAACTTTCAGTTTTTATTTAACCTCTCATTTCGATTCCAAATGGGAATCAAAAATGTCCCTGTACAGGAAAGTATGCAGATGTTGCTTCTAATTCAGCCTCAGATGCTGATCGAAGAGATCCTTCCGGTAAGCAGGCAGGAACCCTGCCAAGAGATTCCAGAAGGACCTAGGGAATGAAGATTGCCAGTGAACCGTCTGGTAATAATTCTGAGGAAGTGAGGCGAAGCAAGCATAAGGAAGGCCCAATGCTAACTTGTGCCCTGGCAGGAGAGAATCCATCAAAGGCTTCTGATGATGCTAAAAGCTGCGATGGGATTTCTCCCCGAATGACCAACAGCCATTTGTTTAGCAGGTGTTGAAAGGAAGCTGACAAGCAGCCTGCTAAGCGATTGCGGCTGCCTTTCTAGCAAATGGGATCCCCAACATTAATCACACCCGTCCTGGAGCCCCTCATCTTTGCTTTGCCCCCAAACACAACATCTATCAGGAGGTTAAGCAGGCTCCCTGCTTGAATGATCTTCTATTATCTCAAAGCTGGCCCTGATCTTTACATCTGGTAACTCAAAGCCTCCTTTCCCCCTCTCATCCTTCCTTTTTAGCAAGTGCTGCAAGCTAGTCAATGTAATACAAAGAAACAAATTGTGGTGGGACTTCCAAAATGAATCTGACCAATCTGTTTAGAATCAGGTTTTGCTACAGTGCTGCTTATATCAAAGGAGATCCTTTAAGAAAAGGCCTATTTTAAGACAAAGGTCCTGTTTCCTACCACAGCCATCTAAACTGCAAACTCCAGAAAGCCTGCAGGCAGGACACAAGGACAGTGGCACACAGATTTGCTTTGAGAAAAGTGACCTCTTTTTTTTTTTTTTTTTGGCAAAGCATTTCATTCATGGTTGACAAATCACACATTTCAAAAAATCCTGTCAAAAGTCACTGCTGCTACTATTTCTTATCTCCCCTTCTTTGACCTTCAATCTTAACCATCAAAGCAATTAAAATTGCCTTTTAATGTTGAATCTTTCCAAATATTAGTTCAGTTTTCTTGGATTTAGGCAAATATCCATGGTTTCAGTTACCCAAAGGGATGTATCTGCTGTCTCTTCAGGCCATACTAGTTTTTTAAAAAATCATTCAAATTATATGACCTACTCAACGAACTTCTGGGATACTTTGCATGTAAGGCAAACTTCCCCAGCTTGACACCTTGTAGTAACCTGAAGGAGCTCCACCATCCATAATCCTCATGGACGACAGAGGTGAAATATTATCAGATATCCTAAAGATAAACTTCAGTACAGTTTTCTTGTTTTTCCACCTTAAGCATACACAATTAAAAAAATCTTAGCTCTGTACTCTGACAGGATATTACCCTCACTTTTATTTAGAATTTGGGGGGGGGGAATGTTTTTCATTTTAAATG
>NW_015388422.1:82931-96945 GCF_001527695.2 Protobothrops mucrosquamatus
CCCCCCCCCCCCCCCCCCCCCCCCCGCCATGCAATCCCTGCCATGAATATACATACGGAGTTCATCGAAGTGTGTTTCAATTCCATCAGGCCCTGGGACAGAACAGATGAGTCGTGCCTTTAGGAATGTGCTCCATTTATTTACTAAGCAGCAATGGCCTCCATCGTCATTCTATACCAAAGAAGAGCGAGATTTAGGCTGAAATTCTATCTCAGTCTTGGAATTTCACTGGTTAAGGGTGAGCCTGTCGCTCTCTCACACTCAGCAAAACTCACTTCACCAGGTTGTTGGCATAATGAACAACAGAGAAGTACTTATATGTTCTCTCTAGGATATAAATGTTGTGATTTTTTTTAAAAAACAAAGCCACACAGACTATAGTTTACAACTGCAACCTAATCATGCTGGAATCAATAGGTTTATTTTTAGGGTTGCTCTTAAACTGGAATATTAGACTCTTTAAAAAAAAAAATGTTCCCACAAGGGAAAACTTTGGGAGTGAGAGAGATGACTGTATGGGATTAGACAGATATTCTAGCTATAGAACAATGTACCAAAGTATGATAAGAGGTGTAATAACCATGAGAGCAGAGGAGGGTTTTACCATTTGAAAAGGATGGATGAGGGAATACAGAAATGTTTAGGATTATGTAGATTTTTTTTTTTTTGGTATGGGAAACTCTCAACATCATCCAGTCTGGGTTTTTTTTCTGCACTCACCAAGCAAATGCGTCCAATGCGGGAGTAGACAACTGGGCTCTGCGGAGAATCGGTGGATTTTTCTCGGAAGAAAAAATACAATTTGTCATCATTTTTCTCAGCACTGTCTGGGATGAGCTTTGCATGGACAAATGCTGGATCTGCAGAGGGGAATAAAAGCAAGACAGTTACTAGGAGAAAAGAATTGGAGAAATATTCCTCCCAGTCTCCAGAAATTTACAGCAGTGGTACCCAACTGACCCCCTCTAAATAGCAATAGTAATAACACTTAGACTTATATACGACTTCACAGTGCTTTACAGCCCTCCCTAAGCAGTTCACAGAATCAGCACATTGCCCCCAACAATCTGGGTCCACATTTTACCAACCTCGGAAGGATGGAAGGATGAGTCAACCTTGAGCCGGTGAGAATCGAACTGCTGAACTGCTGGCAGCTGGCAGTCAGCAAAAGTAGCCTGCAGAAGTGCATTCTAACTACTGCATCACCACAGCTTTAAAGCTTCCGTTTGGCCTTCAGACATTTCTACACATTGTTTTCAAATGTTAATTTGAAGGGGGAAATAGTAAAATACATGGCTGGAGCCTAATACCGGTAGCTACAATTTTGCCACAGACTGTAAGTTCTCTCTCTGGAAGTCAGAGGTCAAATGTGATCCTCAGCATATCCTTTAAGAAAATGTGGTCCTTGCACACCAAAATCTAGAGAATACAAGTGCAACAAAATCTGTACAATACCTGGGCAGCATTTTGGTGTCAGGATTCACCCACTGAAAAAGGAACATCTTCCATTTTCTTTTCATACTCCAAATCTGCTGTAGTTAAGGCTTGAACTTAGCTTATTGTTCCAGAATACAAAGCACTGCCAAGTTAACTGGCTCGAAACTCTATCAACTGGCAATTTTTCCTAGCATATTATAATGGAACATATTGCTTGTTCTGTTAATTGCAGCTATTTGCCTCACATTTTCTGTAGCCTTGTCTGGGACACGATTCTTTTATCTGAAATTAAATTCTCAGTTGAAAAATGATCTAGACTGAAAGAAAGTTGTTGCATGCCAAAAGTTGGGTCTCGCTTGAAATTAGCTTGAAACATCTGTGCTCATATACCAGAAATCTGATCTGAATTTTTTTTTTTTTAGTGCCGTCCAGTCAGATTGTATTCCTGGTGACTGCCTGGACCAGTCTCTGCAATTTTCTTGGCAAGGTTTTCCCGAAGTGGTTTGTCACTGTCTCCTTCCTAGGGCTGAGAGAAAGTGACTGGCCCAATCTCATCCAGCTGGCTTTGTGCTAGAACTCATTGTCTTCCGGTTTCTAGTCTGATGCCTTAATTACTACACCAAACTGGCTCTTAATCTGAATCTTTGTCTCTCCAAAAGTTAGAACATAAATTATCTGGTCAAAGAATGGAAGCAATTTTAATAATGCAACTGTAGCAAGATTCACCAGCACTAGTTTATATTTTCATTCTCAAAGTGCATGCTCAAACTAATCTTGGTTTATTTTATTTTTTTGGATATGTGAAGTAATTTGGTGAATTTTCTGGATCCTAAGAGAATATTGTGGAGCCACGAAAGTCTGTGGGCCAGTGATTCTTTCTCAGTCCAACTCACCTCACAGGGGTTGTTGTTGTGGGGAAAACAGGAGGAGGAAGGGATATATTTATACCCCTCCTATATAAATGCTGAATCAAGCCAAGGTGAGCCTTTTTTCTACATTTTGGGTTTTTTTACAGTGGTCTTTTGGGTATTCACAAGCAGGAGATGGAGATATGTCAATCTCCTGCTTTGGCTCTCTTGCAATTTGAAGCATGTCACACCGAAACCAGAGTCTTGAAGACAAATGGCTCAATAGATCTGTATTCCTTGAATGTATCAAATCTCTTTTTAAACTCATTGACGTTAGTGACCACAACCATAACTTGTGGTAATGGATTCATAGCTTAATTACATGCTGTGTAAAGACTCAGTTTTTTTCTTAAAGGAAAATATTTGAAGCCCCTGGGGATTTTGATTGCCCTCTTCTGTATTTTTTTTCAGCTTTGTTATAATCTTTTTCAAATGTGGCCACCAGAATTGTACACAAGATTGTAAATGTGGATGTGCCACAGATTTGTATGAGAACATTGCTATGCTGATAGTACGATTTTTAATCCCTTTCTTACTGGCCTCTGACATGCAATTTGCTTTAAAGATTTACCTCGGTAAATTAATTATTGTTTAAATGTTTTACACTTCAAAAAGTTTTTTAAAATTTCTTTAGGCAATATTTCATACCCCAGCCCCACCACTCTTCCCCCCAAAAAAATCTCAACTATTTTTTGGAAAGAATTCCACACCCCTTGCTGTTTGTTGCACTGAAGCCCCCTCCTGGGATGTGATGATAGTTGTACTCAAGGCAAGTCTTTATCTCAGCCAACAGAAAAAAAAGATGTTGACACAGTATTCAGTGAGCTAAGCAGCTATTCACAACCGCTCCGGAGAAAACGTAGCAAGCAGCATGATTAACTGGGCTATAGTCCACCGTGCTGGTGTTCTGAATTCTGTTCCTTGTATTATCCCATTTGTAATGTAAAATGAGGAAATAAAGAATTCTTTATTTACACAGCAGTGCTTGAAATGAGTGAACAGGAATGCATGGGTAATACTAGATAAACGTGCTGAGGCAGTGTTTCTCAAAATTTAGGAACAAAGCCATCCCAAACTTGTTAGTTCTGTGTTCCCTTATCTAAATAGAAACCACACTCAGTGCTTTATTTCTTGCATCAGCTTATTTTCTGTTCAGCTTCTATAGACACATCCTATGTATTAGCATATAAAAGAAGATGTCCAAGGTGGTTCAGTTGCTTGCATAGGATGGTTAAGAAAAGAAATAAAGCTTCTTTTCAGATAATATACTGTATCACAGTACTTCATGGAATGGTTGGGCTACATTCAGGAAAACAATAACTTAGAAGATTAAGAATTTATTTAGACATAGCCTTTGTTTTTGGTGTGTGTGTGTGTGTGTGTGTGTGTGTGTGTGTCAACAGAATGTTGTTATGAGTAAGTTGATTGACCCTGCAGGTCCTTTTATGGACAACCGTTTTCTTTTCAGTTGATGATAACCAAAGTTGGGCTGTCGTTGTGCCAAATTCTGAAATCTTCTATATTGTTAAACTTCTTTTCATCAAGGTTCCTGCCATACTGCCAAGGTCATTTCCATCAATACCACCCCAAAACCCTCACTAAACAACAAAACAGCTTTTGCACCTTCACAAAGAGTTCATGAAGTTTTGTTCAGTTGTGACTTCACTGTAGCCACAGATATGCTACCTTGTTTCATTTAGTAAAATATAAAAATGCCCTGCTTCCATCACGTCATGCATGCATTTAGGTTATTTATAGATTCTGTTTGCAGATTGTCTAAGTCAAAATTTTCATTTTGGCTAATTGTCAGCAAGTGTAATATGATCTTAATTAAATCAATATAACACTCTGAAACTATATTTTTGTTAAAATTTCTGTGTTCTAGTCCTTACATAAATTTCCCCAGCAAAATTAGATTTCCATGAGGTGTTTATTAACATCACTTTTTACTGTAAGTTTGTTTATGATATGTTTTGATTAGTTCATGACTTTTAGAGCTGGAAATATTTTATTAAAATATTTAAATCCATGCCAAGCAGTGGTGGATTAGTTCATAAAATACTCTGTAGGTAAATTTGAAGGTGGTATATACTAAAATCTTTTTTCATATTACAACTAAAATTCTTCCTGCCTGTGGACCTGCTCTGAAGTTACCAATGCCAGAAACTGATGCCTTAAAATATTTGTTTGCATCTTTGCTAAACTGCCACAGTGTACAAGTCCACAATCCAATACTTTTACCAGAATCAAGTAAAAACTTCATTGACAACTATAGAATTGATAACTATAGTTATCAACTCTACAGAGACTATAGAATTGATAACTATAACATAAGAACAGTCTAGGACTTGTGAAGACTACAGAGTTAAAAGATGGTAAGGGGGAAAGCTATAAAACTGCTATAAAAGTATAAACTAAAAAAAGCTATTAGGTTAACTAAAATTAAAATTTATCTAAAATTCAACTGATGAATAAAATAAGATAAGATAATAAACTGTGCTGTCTAAAAAGAACTACAAGAAAAAAGCTACTGCAATAGAATTTGCAATGCTGAATAACTACAGATTAGAGATAGCAACATAACACTCGGGCATGTGTTGACCAGGACTGGTTCTAGCCTGCAGTCCAATACCTAGGAAGTTTTACAGGTAATTGGACAGTATATATTATGTGGGAATCAGAAAGTAGTCTGAAATCTGTATGGCCTGGCAATCTAGCCAGTAGTAGATGTCTCTGTAAAACAGGCAGACGAAGATGTGTTCAGGCGATTTCACTTGCCTGGCATTGCATTGGCAGAAATACACTTCCTATATCTTCTTTTGAATACAGCCAAGTGGAGAACATTGCAGTGAGCATATCAAGTCCACTCATTTCTTTTTCTTATTGAAGACATGGAATATTTCGTAAATCCAAACTGATTATTTCAATGTCCATTTCCAATAACCAAAATTTGTACCAAACGTTCCTTTGTATGAGACTCTGACATAAGATTTATGTTGCTGCAAGGACACCTGTCCACTTTCAGAAACTTCTAAGAATTTCTAGGAGGCTTGCAATTTGGAGAAGTTTGACTATTTTCTTTAGAACATCAGTATTAAGAATTGTCAAGCATGTGGTGTCCCATGTAATCCAACTGATAGCTCTCTTCAAGTTACTAAAATGATATTCCTCTAAATATGATATTCAGCCTCAGTTTACTCAGCTGCTTGTGCTGTTCCTTAACAGCTGGAGTTACAAACAACAGGAGGCTAAGATCTTTTCTTATTGGCTCTCATTCCATGATGCATGCTGGACAAGATGTGGCGAGGGATTAAATGCTCTGGATCAGTTATCAAAAATGACAAGAATACAAATCTGCCCTTTACCATCAACTTTGTAGGGAGGAATAATGCCAGAAACAGCCTGCTTTTGAATTAACAGAAGGGGAAATATGTCACAGGCTTGGAAGCAAACAAAGGGGCCCTCCAGCTGATAATAGTTGTATTCCTCCCCAGCTGGCTAAACAAAATTATATAAAGGTCAGTTGTCACTTGGTACAGTTATGTCACCTTCAGCGATCTGATATTGCTAAGCGTAAACAAATGAGCATTTGCAGATTACTGCAGCCTGCTCTACATGGGGCTGCCCTTGAAGATTACCCAGAGGCTACAACTGATCCAAAGTACAGCAGCCTGGGCAGTGGCGGATGTGGCGTGGTATGCCCATGTAACACTGCTGCTCCACAAGCTGTGTAGTTTGCTTCTAGGATTTCTGGTGAATTCCAGGGACTGGCTATCATCTATGAAGCCTGAATCTTTGTGGAACTACCTATCTTCTCTTGTTTCTGCCCATCTCCTAAGATTGTGCAGACACCCCTCAAGGTTTCCTCTATTTGTTCACCCATTTGGACCTGCTTTGCCACAGTGCCTGTCCTCTGCAATAGTATCCCTCCAGAGATCCATTTGGTTCCCACCCTAATGATGTTCCAAAATCTTTTTAAGGTTTTGCTGTTCTCCCAGGCCTTGGGAACTTCTTTCGGTTGCTTTTTGTTCATTTTTTTTTCTTCTAGACCCCTATCATTTGGGTTTTTTGAAATATTTTACTGCTTTTACTTTTTAAAATGCAAGCCATCCAGAGTTGTTTGGCATTGAGCAACATCAAATCAACAAGTATATATTCCTCAAACACTGTGTTTTTCAAACCACCCACCCATGAGGCATTTCAGATCTGTTGATGCTACAAGCATGAAAAAAGAAAGAACTCTATCCCATTTTCTTGAACATTGATAGACAGCATGAGCAAAGGACAATAGAACAGAAAGGAGGAATCAATGTAATATGAAGATTGAAAAAGAAATGTGTGCATCATATGAAAGAGGATATAGCAGAAAGATATGGAGAGTGTCATGGGAATGGAAATATAATTAAAAAAGACCCACAAAGCACCAAGAAGGAAGATTGGATCCAAAGAGCTTAATGAAGATTCATAATTGAGTTAGGAGCAGGCTATATATGGATAAATAAAAGAAACCAATCAGAGAAAGCTGATATGACTTGACACGATACCATATACTTTGAAGAAATCAAATCTGGAGTGTCATATACCACGTTGTGCATTGACAGAGGGGATTTAAAAATAAGGAAGGAGATAGCTGGGTATTCCCACAAGCATAATGAAAGCAAATTAGTGTATAGGTGTGTTAATTGGTATTTCTTTCTTAAAGGAACATACAATAAAAAAGTGAGTGTAGGAACCCTTCAGCTCTGCACAGACAATGTTTCTGCTGCTTTCAGACAGAAAAATATTTTTAAGAAATCAATTTCAGCACCAGTTCTCTTTCCCACAGTGTGGCATGTACATTGGACTCACTTGTCGAACACAATCTCCTTTTCTGTCCTCCCTCACAAACTCTGTTGTGTTATGCCCCTCACTTACCATTGAGCCAACGGGAGTTGTATTGGTCAGTTCTCATGGCAGTCTGCTTGCCCAAAGTGCGGAAGATGGCGGCATCTGTGCCCATGAAGTCAATGTAGACACCAGCATAGAGTTCTTCATCTGTGAGCAAGAGGCAAAAATAGGGGTAGGGGGAGGAAGAAAACACAATTGTTCTATTCTAAGGAATGCCTTATAGAATTTCTTGTCATGACTGTATTGCCATGCTGGCAGAGTGTCCTGGAAAAAGTTGTCCAACACAACTTTTCTGTTGAGGGCATTAGGGTTGGAAAAGTTAAGCTATATGATGATAAATGACCCTCTTTCCTATGCTAGGAACAAAGCAAGTGTACTCTGCTCACCTAGGATTCCCATTTACTCATTCCACTGATTTGCGGAATGAAAGAGATGTCTACAAACAGAAGAGAAGAGCACTGTCTGGATATTTCATAATATTTCTATGAACAGAGCAGAAGAAGACTAGAAAGGAGCTTCCCCCTGACCGTTCCCTCCCCCGTACACAAGAATAGTGGGTCGCAACCTATATGTGAACTGAATATTGGGAAGGAAAGCATGTTTAGGGGGATTATTCCCTGGCCCATCTCAGAAAACAGAAAGAGGAACCTTTGGTGTTTAATATAATGTCAAGAGAAGAAGAAACTGAATCCAAAATTTATTTTTCCTGAATGGGGCCAGCTATAACAATACTGAAGTGTATTGACAACTGTATTATCACAGTTTTGCCTTTAGTCACAAGAACCGCTGCTCAGGTTAGTGCTTCAATAGGCAACCTAAATTTTAAATACTGTACATGCAGCTAGTAGTAGATGGGACTGTGTGGTTTGTACCTGAAAAGGGAGCAATATTGGGCAGAAAGATATGGGAAAGAGGAAGAGTGAAGTACACAGATTTCCTTATTTTTCCTAATTCCCAGGCCCTGTCCTAAAGATAAGCCCACTGAATCCCTATATTCTGAAGGTCAGCTTAATTCAAACCAAGAAGTCTTTTAAATATTTCATAATGAGCCCGAGGCCAAGCTCTTAGCTTCTGCCAAATTCTAAGGAGCCACTAGGAAAATTGAGGCAGGAAGGCGGCCAGTGTGTGTAGGTCTTGTTCTATTAACCCCTCACGTCCACTTAAAGACTTAAAATAGTCTTTCAGGGGCAAAAAGCAAACATCTTTTTGTTTGGCAGTTTTGTTAAGCAAATATGCAAATAAAGCGTGTGTGCCTGGGACATGGGGCTTTTCTGCTGATGCTACTGCTCCAAAGCTCATAACAGAGGACTTAATAATGAACCAAATGGAACTAGCAAGGCTGTTCATCAGGCCCTGATGCACTGGCATAAGGGCACAACTCTTGCTTTTCCCAAACTGGGGTCACAGCTGCTGCCAAATTAATTTTAAACTTTAGGGCTTGTCCTGTAAATGGATACTGTTGCCTGGACAAAATCAGAGGCTGGCAGGTCACATCAAGGGGCTGTGAGTTTTGTGTGAAGCAAGAACTCTGGTCAGTCCTGGAACTGACTGGGCGGGGTGGGGGGTGGGGTGGAGAGATACAGTGCAGCTGTTGTGCCACTAGTTAGTCTGGGGTAAGCAGGACAATGATACCATTCCTAATGATCTCCCTGCTGTGAGCTTATGTAACTCCAGCTCTCCTCCTAAGCAAAATATCTGTGGAACTGGAGTTCCCACATAAGAGATGGAGAAGCCATCTGGGAAAGGGAGACACCGCATTAGCCAAAGTTCAGAGAAGGTCCAGGCTTGGAATCGATCTGCAGGTGCATAAAGCAGAAAGGTCTGCATGAGGATAAAAACCAGTAAGACATGTCCCTTCCCTTTTTTTTCATATGGCCAAGCACACAGTTTGTTGATTATCAAAAGACGAAGGCGAGAGGATTAAAACTGCAGGAAGAAATTATGGCAGCTCTGCATGATCAGTGGAATTAATATGGATTCAGCATCCTGATGGGATACCTTTAAAGCTCTATATTGCTTGGGTCCAGAATATTTAATAAAACATCTCCCACGTGCCATGAGATCAGCACTGTATACATTTAATAAATAATAATAATATTTATCTCAATGCTTGCTGAATTCTCTGAGAAGTTAACCTCATCCAGTGGCAATCTCTGTTCTTTGGAATATAGTTTCTGCAGTGTGGAAGGGCCTAAGGTCTTTGTTACCTTTTACAAAGTTTGTTCATATACTCATTTTTAAAATGAACTTTTAAGCCTTGTTCATTTTAATTATTAGTTCTTTTCTTTGGTTTTTCTTTGCTATCTTAACTGTTTCTAATGCTTTGATTGTATTTTATTTTTATTATGAACTGCTGAGAGAGTTCAAGAATTAATGGTATATCAAGTTCACTAAATTAATGAATTAGTTATGACAGAACAACAGTTGATAATTCTACTAATTCTGCTAATTGTCTATTTAATTCTACATTAAATCATTACAATTTAATGATTGTAAGCCACCAAGAATTGCCTCCAGATGAGATGCGCGGCATATAAGTTGAATAAATAAATACAAATAAATTCAGTGTTATATGTCAATAGGAGAAGCAATCCCTTCTTTAATAAATGAAAATGAATGAATGTAATCTAAATAGTTTTCGTTCCGTTTCTTTGTAAGAATTCTCAGAAACTCATTGTGATAAAAAAAAATCTTATTACCAACTTTTGGGGTGATTTTAGTGTTTTGTGGCTCTTCAGATGCAAAGTATTCTTGTAAGGGATTTTGTTGACTAATACAATACTCACTAGAAAAACTGACATTATGCAGCCAAGAAACTCACTTATTAATGCTGATACTGTGTCCACCTTCGGGTCATATGAGCATTTCCCTTTGCCTGACTCCAGCTTCTCTGGCTCTAAGTAGAATATATAATCCTGGAATAGAAGGCAAGAGATGGATATGCCATCTGTGTTATCACATACCTTTACTCTGGATACCTCCAACCATCTCAGATATAAGGCACACATATATGAACTATAGAACACAAAGTTATCTTTTCTGGAGTAGAACATTCATGCAATAGAGTTACAAACACTTGAATTCAGGCAATTCTGATCCAGAATATGTCTGCCTCCTCAAAGTGGCCTTGAACCATTCGTGAAAACTGATTCTGGAGTAAATCAGTGCGGAGAACATCAGTTCATCATATGGAACAGACACTTCCACACTACCACCAAGCCATGATGTCCTTTTTAAATGCTATTCTTGTTTGAGAATGGAGAAAAATCTCCAAACCACGTTGCAAACAAATGATTCACCCCATAAAAGACAGCTTTTCCCCCATCAGTGAGAGTCATTGTAAAGCAGAGTCCATGTTTTGAATGTTCCATCAACATTGGCCCAGACGGTCCAATGGCAGCAAGAGAAGTTACAGTGGGCATTGTCTTTAACACATGGTTTAAATGGCAACATTTAAACCATGCGTTACATTGGGAACATTTTCTTAGATGCTCCTAGATCATTCTAGCAAGGGCAGTGCTGTTCATGTGCTACAGTTCTGATCAGTATTTCAACCACATCACAGTTCTCCCAACCACTTTATTTTGGAAATGTTAATCAAGTCCCCCAAGTATCTGTTTTACATTTGAGTTGCCAAAATAATATTTTTTTTGGCCCAAATAAATCTGTTTGTGATAGGAAAAAGGAATAGTTAATATTAAAATGCTATTTTCTGCCAGGTTTTCCTGCATGCTGTTATGTTACAAGGCACTGCATGCAAAATATTACTTCTAGAGCTCGCCAAGTCATGGAAACATCATACATCACCTTCAAAGCAAAGAGGACGAACCTCTTCAAGGAAGCCCATATTTTCCTGTTATATTGACCTGCTATATCATATTTTTCAGACCATTGGCAGGCAGGCAGAATTTCTCATTGCTTGTAAGCATTCAGTGGAGAGAAATAACTGCACATTTCAGGAAAGTGTTTAGTTACCCCCAAATTATTCTTAAATGACATCCATCCATCCATCCATCCATCCATCCATCCATCCATCTGGGACTGTTTAAATAATGCCACGGCACATTGTTTATGACAGTATCTGAATTGGTGCTGAAGTGTAATCAGGAGATATTAAACTGAGATAAATGTCATATCTCTCTGGTAAACACTTCAGGGACCTTCAGATAAACATTAGTTGTCTTGTAACAAGCTATATGAAAGAACACGTAGTAGCAAATCTAATCACACTTTTCTCTGAAGATATTCAAGAGCAGACAAATTTGAATTGGTTTGCTAAGATCCAGACATTAGATGTCATGCTGAAACTTTTAAAATAAATGACATTAATTACTCCCTGATATGGTATGTTGAGGGTCACTTCTGCTCTGTTTAAAAGTCGCTGGAAAAGGCTGTAGATGCATAAATTGCCATGCAGATGTCCTGCCTAACCAGGATGGTAGAATTCACTTTTTTGAAAAACAGCAGTCCAGGCCTTGTTAATAAATTGCTAGGAAATCATTGCTTTACTGTGTTAGCACCATCAGGAAATTTAAAAAAAGCAAATGCTCTGTAAAAGTTCAGAGGCCTTTTGTGTTTTGACAGATTGATTGACACACTTGGCATAACACTTAATATAACTTTTAATTCCCATTGTTTATTTGATCCATCCTGAAATAAATATGACAGGGACATCACTGTTTTATACTATTAATCTCTTGGGGGAAATCCATATTGAAAATGTTAAAATAAATTTATCAGAAATATTAACAAAGCCATTTCAAAATAAAAGTACATTCAAAGTCAGTTAAGAAGCACAACTGGACCTTTATTAGCCATGTAAAATACGGTATGCAACATGTTTTTTATAGTTTACAACATGGCTGTCCAACCTTTTGGCTTGCCTGGGCCACATTGAGTGAAGAGGAATGGTCTTGGGCAGCATATAATATATATATTATAGTTAATCTATATAAATAAAAAACTTCCTTAATTTTTTAAAAATATTTTTAATTATCTTATGGAGCTGCATTCTTAGCTGTCCAAGACCACATGCAGCCGCAGATTGGACACTGTTGATTGACAACATGTTTTTCTGTATTTTGTAGGCAGATAACCAGGCATTATAGAGATACTGTTCAAGAACTGTGGCTATTTATTAATAGATAATTCTCATACAAATAAAAATAGGAGCTTCTTAGGGCCTTTATTTTCAACACCCCAAATGGAAATTATAATTGTTTAACAGCTTTGCATCCAAAGATAAAGAGATCATGAGGGGGAATGTGAGTTATATGGTTAAAATATTAATTATTAGTGGGTTCCTCCTTTTGACAATATTCGTGCCACTAGGGTTTCATATAAATGCCATCTTAAAGAGGGATTTGTCTAAGCAAAATAAACTGTGGCCCAACTTCCCCTGAACAATTGCTAAAGTCAGCAATTTTTTTTAAAAATGGGCTGAGTCAGTGTAAACCACATAAAGGACATTTGTTGGGATGAATGAACAAGCCGAAAGAATAGATGTGACTATGCCTATAAGGAATTGGAGAGCATATAGTCTCATTCGGGCTCCAAATGCCAAGAAATATTAGCCTAGATAAAGCCCAGATACATCAAAATGTTCTCAAAAATTCACGTAGACAGAGCTGATCATTTTTCTCTTGGGGCAAGGACAGTTGAAAGATCACCTGGCCACATATATGACCTTGCATTCTTCTAGAAGGAGGACTCCCTTTTCTATCTGTTCTTTTCTAGTGACCAATGGCAGAATATTTTTTTTCAGGGGGACTTCTGTTTATCTCAGCTATAAGTAATTTTATTTCCCCAAATATATATATGTATGTGTACTGTATATGTATGTACATGTGTATATCTGTACAGTATATATGTATACAAATACATATATATATGTATACAAATACATATAGGTGTATACATATAGAGAGGGGTCTGTGTGCGTATACACACACACACACACACATACGCACAGATGTGTACGTGTGCATCCATGTGTGTGTAAACACTTTTTCTATCTAAACACAGTCACTATCAATTTTCTATGTGTTTTGTCTATTTTTAATAATAGAAGTCACCCAAACTTGTTGAAAGGTGGAATATGAATACCTGATGAAAAAAAAAAGTCTGTTCATTTGAAAGAATTACATTTGATGCCTTCAGCAGGCCCACTACATAAGTTAGACAATCTTTATTTAAACTGCATTCTTAGGACTTTGTGAACTAAAATGTTACAAAATATCATCAACACTTGAAATTAATATGCTCAGGCAAATGTTTGAAAGTCTAGATTTTATTGTAGAACGCTTTAGTCAGGCAACAGTTTGATATTATGGCCAAAAGAATCTGTTCAGCCTTAGAAAGCCTATTGCGCAGCCCTGCATATTCACCATGAACTTTTTAGGTGCATCATCTTGAACTCAATGTAGAAATCTGTTGCCAAATGTACGAAGGGCGAAGGATTTGTATCACATTGAAATCCAAGAAGAAACATATTAGGAAAGAGATCTCTTTAACTGTTAATTTGTAATTTTTTTAACCTGTGCTTTTATTCATGTGTTTATATTGTTTATTGTGTTGTTGTAACCCCCCCCCCCCAGTCACTAAGGTGAGACGGGCGGTGTAGAAATCTGATAAATAAACAAATCTCATGGCCAGTAATTCTAAACCCCAGACTAAATGGACTACACAATTTACTTTCTTCCTTCCTTCTTCCCTCCCTCCCTCCTTTTCCGACAGCTAAAAAAAATAAATTTAGAATCTGTAGTTGTGGATGCATCCAGCTG
>NW_015388423.1:0-7846 GCF_001527695.2 Protobothrops mucrosquamatus
AAGCTCTGTCTATTAGAGCTTTACTCACAGTTCAAATCTTTAGCATTAGAGGTGGAAACGGCGTCTTGCTTCGTTAGAACGAAGACGTCCCGATCTATGGAGATGGCTGTGAGCTCCGGCGGAGTTCACACCTACATCTCCCCGAGAGCCCTCAGGGAGACTAGGGAACTCTACGCCTACTCACCAGCAGCTCACCTTCTTCCCTTCGCCCGAGAAGAAGGCTGAAGCCGGCAAACAGCTGATATGCGCTGTTTTGCCGGCTTTTACATAGAACGCTGACGGGAGGCTGTCAGATTGCCTCCATCGGCCGCCGGCAGCCACCGGAAGTCAATCTTTATATTTAATTGTTACCTATCAAATTAATAAGAATTGTATTAATTTAGGTTGCAAAGAGAATATTATTGGAAGAAGAGAAAATCAAGCAAAGTTATAATGTGGATTTTGGAATATAGAAATTAACCGTTAGTGATTACTTTGTAAATATAAATCCAGACAACATGTTTACCAAATATCAAGATGTTTATATTAAAAAATCAATATTTTTTTTTAAAACAAAGATGTTAGTTTTTAGTGAGGCGTATGGCACTTTGCAATTCTATGCAATGAGTATTGCAAGATAGAAATATTGTAAATGCAGACTTTGATTTACAAGTCATGAGAGTTTCATACAGCATAAACAATTCTCTGCCTTAATGTGATGTGTGGACATAGATTCAAGATGGCAGCAATGACAGTATGGTTGATGACCCCTCCCCCCCTTTTTTATGGGCATTGCATGCAATGAATCCCAGGTTAGCAGGTCATCCTGGAAGAGAAGTTGAAGCAGGTGAAAACTTTATAAGTTTCCCACTCTGTTGGTGTCCTTCATTCACTCACGTTCTTTCCTGGTCCAGGAACTCTGAAAATGCTACCTTCAAGACGCAATGATGTGGACCTTGATTTCTTCCTGATGTTTAGTGTGGTAGATGAGAACGAAAGTTGGCACTTGGATGAAAACATTGCTTCCTTCTGCACGGAGCCAGACTCGGTTGACAAGGAAGAGGAACAGTTCAAAGAAAGCAACAGGATGCATGGTGAGCGCCCTCCTCTTTGCCTCCTGCTTTGATTGGGGCTAATGTTTTGCTTAATGAATAAGAAGGTCCCCAAAGAAGCAGACAAAAGTTCAAATTTTACTGTCCAGACATTGTTAAATACAGGGGAATTATTGTTCCTGGGAAAATATCTTGTCTAGCATATAAGAATATTTCATTTTTACCTAAGTATAAAGTGATTCTAAGAGGTTGATGAAAATACCACTAAGTTTATGAGAAGGAATCAATATGTTGAAAATGAATATTGCATCATCCGATACACTTTTGAGGACATTGCCCCTGTTGATCAGTTTTTGATGAAAAGAACAAATACCCAGGATTTCACTATTAAAGTTATGACACCCATATGATGGTGGTGCCTTTAATTTTCCAAATTTTAAAGGATATAACTTCAATAATGTACTGAAATGAAACTGATACAGATCATAGCATTTATCATTATGGGCTTAACTAGAGAGTTATTATTTAGTTCTCTTGACTCAAGCCTTCAAATTCTTGGTTTTGTCTGCACTGTACTCAAAATGTGATCATTTTTCCAGCACTGAAAGCAGCAAGTCAAAAAATAAAATTGATTGCAATTGTCTTGGGAAAGGATATTTAATTCTTCTTTTTAGATGGCTGGAAATGCTTTTGCACGTGTGTGGAAAACAAGGGTCAAAATGGGATTTTTGCTGTTATTCAGCTATCAAGAAACATATAAAACATTTGAAATTTTACAAAATAAATAAATAAAAGAGCCTAGTGGAAAAATAAACAGGTAAATGTTTGATATGTTCATTGTTTGGCTTCATTGCAGCTTTTGAAACTCCGGAGAGCCTGTGTGAATTGGAGGAGGTCTTTATAGAAACTAAGTTCACAATGTATTACTATCATAAATATAAAATGTCATAAAAATAAAACCTAAATAACACATATATTTTGAATAGAGAATTGAAATATTCTTCACTGGCTTTAGTTTTTAAGGAATGTACAACTGAATTTGCATTTCCCCAAATTCCATATGTTTAAGTTGGGTCAACATAAAGTCCCATCTAATATTATCAAATGCTTTCTGCGCATCAACAAAGATCAGTGCCATTTGTTTTTCATTATGCGATTCATAATATTCTAGCGTGTCTAATATAATCCTAACCTTATATCTTATTCGCCTTTTGGGCAAGAAACCGTTTTGATCAGTATGGATAAATTCAGCTAAGTATCTTTTTAATCTTTCTGCCATTATTGTCATAAAAATCTTATAATCCGTATTTAATAGAGAGATAGGCCTATAGTTTTTGATGAGAGTTAAATCAGAATCTTCTTTAGGTATTAGCATGATGATTGCTTCTTTCCATGAATTTGGGGTCTTTGCTGCTTTTAATACTTCATTAAATATATCCAATAGGGTTGGGCCCATAAGTTCTTGAAGATTTTTATATATTTCGGACGGTAATCCATCAGGGCCAGGTGTTTTATTGCTTTTTTGTTTTTTAATTGCTTCTATAATTTCCTGGAGTGTTATGTCCTTATTTAATATATTTTGAAATTCTTCCAGGACCTTTGGCAGTTCGGCATTCATAAGATACTGTAGTATTCTTCCTTCACTAATCTTTCCATCGTCTTTATAAAGGTTTTTATAGAATTCATACGTCACATGTTTTTTCTCAGTCTGGTATACCATCACTTCATTGCATAGTTTACTAATCCATCTTTTATCTTTTTGTTTTTTTAATCTATAAGCCAACCATCTCCCAGGTTTATTTACCTATTCAAAAAAATTTTGTCTGATACTTTTTATTTTTTCTGCCAATTTTTCTTTTTCTATAATATTCAATTTATGTTTGTTTAGGTCTAGTTGTCATTTTAGATCCCTACATTGTGGTTTTTTATGTAGTTCTATTTCTAGTTTTTTGTATTCTTTTTGATACTGCCTTTTTTGATACTGCCTTTTCTTTTTATTTTCATTGACCATGTATGCAATTGCAGTTCCTCTCATGACTGCCTTGGCTGTATCCCATAGATTTTGGGTATTAGTCTGCTCTTTCTTATTTGTCTGGAAGAATATCTGCATTTGTTCTTCCATCTTATACTTGAATTCTTTTTTATTTAAGATTGCTTTTTTTAAGGTCCACCTCTTTGTTGTCTTCTGTCCTTTCCATTTCATTATAATAGGATTGTGGTCTGCCCATGTATTACTGTATTTTCCGGCGTATAAGACGATTGGGCGTATAAGACGACCCCCAACTTTTGAGAAGATTTTCAGGGTTTAGAAAGTCGTCTTATACGCCGGAAAATACGGTAATTAACATTAAAGGAATGTGTCCTTATATTCTGCTACAAGCATGTATGGCTTCCTCAACACATTGTACTTATTTTCATTCATTAGATTACTTATTGTTATGTCTGGCTTCATATAATACACCAGATAAATATGTTCTATGATTTCATCCAATGAATTAATTTATAGTTCAGTGTGTTAGATGACCCAGGCAATTGGGTCTATTAAATACGCCATGGATTTTGGTGTGCTGCAAAAATACAGCTCTCAAATAAGCCTTCCTGAATCTGAGCACTTTTCAGATATGACAGTTTTAACTCCCAGAATTTGCCAACCAGCATGAACATTTATACAAAATCTGGGTTAATGCTCTTATTTCTGAAGAGTACTTATGTAGCAGAAGACGCTGTCAGTGGATCTGACAATGCAGTTCAGCTCAATACCCCATCTACTTCAACAGTATTTCCCACAAGACCTCCTTTGACTCCTTTAAATTTAATTTAAAACAATTATATTATTGTAAATATCTGTCACTGGTTTATTTATTCTGTTATCCTCGATTCTACTGTTACCTTGTTTCCATACAACAAACTCATACAACTCTATTTCTTTCTTTAAAATCTATTATTCTTTTTAATATTGGGGGTTGCACAAAACAATGAAGCATAAAAGTACAATAAATACAATCTGAGTGCATATAGTGATTGGCTAGTTTATAGTTCCATGGATGGTGGGAATGCTACACATTTCTATTAATTTCCACTGGTTTCTTGCCCATCTCTCTGTTGTGCGTCTTTACATTAATAATAACAACAACAAATATTTCATACACATACCCAACCTATTCTATATCTGTACCCATGTTCCTGAGAAAATGTGCTGGGGTTTACAAAGGCTTATGGGTTTTTATAAAATGTGCTTTTAGACTCTGAGTATAGGTGGTCCTCCAATTACAACAGTTCATTCAGTGACAATTCAAAGTTATAACAGACATTGAAGAGACCTATGACTGTTTCTCTAACTTACGACTATTGCAGCATCCCCATGGTCACATGATCAAAATTTAGACTCTTGGCAACTGAGTCATTTGTGACAAGCAAAGTCAACGGGGAAGCTAGATTCACTTAACAACTGCAGTGATTCACTTAACAACTATGACCAGAAAGGTCGTAAAAATAGGGCATAACTCACTTAACAAATGTCTCAACAATAGAAAGTTTGGGCTCAATTATGGTTGCAATTTGGGGACTAGCTGTATTGGCTCCCACCCCTGTGATTGTTATTATGCAAGGCAGTTTCTTCCAATTCAGGGTTAGGAATGTCCTTTGGTAGCCAAGGGCTACATTGAGAGGAACCGGGCACAAAATTAAGACAGAAAAGCATCAGATAACTTGTACCTCGCGCCCTGAAAACGGACACCGTGGTCCTTGTCAGAAGCAAACAGGTGCTTCGTTTCCCTCGTTCTGTTTTTCATTCTCACTCTGATAACTTAAATTGCAGCCAAGGGCTCGAACTAGAGATGGACCAGGCAGGGTCCGGCACCTTTTGAGAATTGTGATATCGCTCTGTGAACTGTTTTTAAAAGGATAGCTTCGAGAGGCGCCTGGAAACGGGCTATAGGAGGCACCGAGCACCGACTGCCTTTTGCCCTCGGCTGAAGCCTAACATGGCCTGAAGTTGTCCCGCTCCGACTCCTCCACGTCCTACCCTTTAAAAGGAATATCGCAGCCTCAAACGGCAATCAAGAGACTCGCCATTGAGGCAAATGATGGCAAGGCTCGGCTCTCCTCGCCTCTCTGGTGCTGCATTCTGCTCTGTTCCTGTATCCGATTCGTACCGTGGGAGAAGTTGCTGGTGTCATTCTTGCAATAGCCGCAGCGGTAGCCGCTGTCTCCCCCCAAGTACTCCACGATGCTCAAGAATCCTCCTCCCGCCATCTTAGTCACCCGGCCGGCTACCTCCGCCTTTTGATAACCCCGTGTCCGCCAGTCCCGCCAGGGACCTCTCGAGCGCCCTAAGCAGCCATGTCTGCGGCCGCCATTTTAACGAAGGGCGACGGGGAGGGCCTCCACTTGCAAGCCCATCTTCCGGTTGCCAAAGGCAAAGCACGGAGCTTCCATTTGCGGGGCCAAACCTGAAGCTAGAAAGGGGGAAAACTCCTTAAAGGCTGATTTTTATCCCTATGCTTCGGTGTGACAGCCTCCAGAAGATTCGCATCCTTGTTCAAGATAACCAGGCAAGTTTTATTTATTATTTATTAATTTATTAAATTTGTTTGTCGCTCATCTCGCCGCAAGACGAAGCTATAATAAAAGTGTTAGCCTGCAACAGATTGATACGGCTGCCTTACTGGGCTTTGGCTTCAAAAACGTTCTGACAGGCAGAATTCCACAGAAACAAGTGCAGGTTATTTTTAAAAATGTGACTTTCAAATGTGTCTGTCTATCTATTCAGGAGTTATATATATGTATACATATTAGAAGTTTAGGAACTACTACCGTATTTTCCGGTGTATAAGACGACTGGGCGTATAAGACGACCCCCAACTTTTGAGAAGATTTTCAGGGTTTAGAAAGTCGTCTTATACGCCGGAAAATACAGTAATATCTATTGTTACATCATCTACATCTTAATTTAATTCTTTCATTGTCCAGACCATATCAATTCTAGACCACAATTGGTGGCTCCCAGAATAATATGTAAATTGTTTTACGTTCAAATTTCTCTCCTTCCAACTATCCTGGATGTTAAGTTCCTCCACCATTAAAAAAAAAGTATCGGGTAGTATTCTTCTAGTTCCTTTTCTTGCATTCTCACTTTTATAGTCTAATTCTCTATCTACAATTGCATTGAAATCACCAATTAAACAGATATTCTCATATTCGATATCTCCAATGATCTTATGTAATTTCTTGTAGAATTGTCTCTGTCTCTCATTGGGAGCATAAATTCCTACCAGGGCAACTTTTTTTTTATTCAAGGCGATTTCAATTATCAGTATTCTACCTTCTTCGTCCTGATAAATTTGTTTTGCTGGGATTTTTTCCTTGACATATATCACTATTCCTCCTTTTTTCTGCTGTGAAAGAGATACAAATTTAATTCCTAACTTGTGGTAGTTTAATAGATCTTGGTGCTGATTCTTTATATGTGTTTCTTATAAGATTATTATGTCTAAGTTTTTCTTACTAAGCCTATTCAAAATTTTGTTTCTCTTAGCCGGGGAGTTTAAGCCATTTACATTTAGTGATAATGCTGTTAGTTCTTCCACATTACTGCCTATATTTTGATCTAGTCGTTCTCGTTGATCTGTCGTCTTTAAATTTTTTATGTCTACTTTCATCGTCATTGCCATTATTCATTTTTTCCTTTCTCTCAATTTCCGGTTCTTTGCTTTGTGCTTCTCGTGCCTTTCTGCTATGTCTCTCTGTAATATCTTCTTCTCTTAGTTCTCTTTCTTCTAGTTCATCTTCACTACCTAGCTATTGCTGAGAAAACTCTTCTGCTTTGTTTATCGTATCCAGCCTGTATCTTTTTTCTTGCCAAGTCACCAGGATCCTTTCCGGCATCAACCACCTAAAATTAATATTTTGTCTTATTAGTTTCAATGTGATGTGTTGATAAGGTCTTCTAAGATCTCTTACCCTCCTGGGGACTTGTTTAAGAACTAATAATAATAATAATAAAGTTGGAAGGGATCTTGGAGGTCATCAAGTCCAACCCCCCCTGCTCAGGCAGGAACCCTACACCATTTCGGACAAATGGCTGTCCAGTCTCTTCTTAAAAACTTCCAGTGTTGGAGCATTCACCGCTTCTGGAGGCAGGTTGTTCCACTGGTTAATTGTTCTAACTGTCAGGAAGTTTCTCCTTAGTTCTAAGTTGCTTCTCTCCTTGATCAGTTTCCACCCGTTGCTTCTCGTCCTGCCTTCAGGCGCCTTGGAAAATAGCTTGACTCCCTCTTCTTTGTGGCAGCCCCTGAGATATTGGAACACTGCTATTATGTCCCCCCTCGTCCTTCTCTTCGTTAAACTAGACATACCCAATTCCAGCAACCGTTGACTGAGACGGTGATCCTAGGGTTAGCCTGGTTAGACAAATGGAAACCATTCATCTGGTGGGAGAAAGGAATGAGAACCATGAGACTACCTATAGGGCCTAATCCCCCTCTTGAGTCAACGAACGTTGCAGGGCACCTTAGGCCACCCAATGAGCGAGCGCACATGGCCGCCTCACCGCCTCCACGCGAACCAGTCATCCCCAATGAATACCAGGACCTGGCGGAGGTTTTTAGTGAAAAAGAATGTGATGCCCTACCCCCTCACAGACACAATGACTGCTCCATCGAACTGGTGCCAGGAGCCAAACTCCCACGACCGAGAATGTATGCTATGTCCCCCCTCGAAATGGAGGAGATGCAGCGATACGTGAACAAAAACCTAATGAGGGGGTTCATTGAACGGGCCAAATCCACCGTGGGAGCCCCTGTGTTATGGGAGCA